>NW_027621313.1:0-2000 GCF_964198595.1 Lampetra fluviatilis | reverse complement strand
CACCACCACCATCATCACCACCACCACCACCACCATCACCACCATCACCACCATCATCACCACCACCATCACCACCACCACCACCACCATCACCACCACCACCATCACCACCATCATCACCACCACCATCATCACCATCATCACCACCTCCACCATCACCATCATCACCACCATCACCATCATCATCACCACCACCACCATCACCACCATCATCACCACCACCACCATCACCACCATCATCACCACCATCATCATCATCATCTCCCGGCGTGGAGCCGTGGACATGTGTAGCGTAGCTGTTGCTGTTATTGTTGTTGTTATTGTTGTTGTTATTGTTGTTATTGTTGTTGTTATTGTTGTTGTTATTGTTGTTATTGTTGTTGTTATTGTTGTTGTTATTGTTGTTGTTATTGTTGTTGTTGCTGTTGTTGTTGCTGTTGTTGTTGCTGTTGTTGTTGTTATTGTTGTTGTTATTGTTGTTGTTATTGTTGTTATTGTTGTTGTTATTGTTGTTGTTATTGTTGTTATTATTGTTGTTATTGTTATTGTTATTGTTGTTGTTATTGTTGTTGTTATTGTTGTTGTTGCTGTTGTTGTTGTTATTGTTGTTGTTATTGTTGTTGTTATTGTTGCTGTTGTTGTTGTTGTTATTGTTGTTGTTATTGTTGTTGTTATTGTTGCTGTTGTTGTTGTTGTTGCTGTTGTTGTTGTTGCTGTTGTTGTTGTTGTTGTTGCTGTTGTTGTTGTTATTGTTGCTGTTGTTGTTATTGTTGTTATTGTTGTTGTTGCTGTTATTGTTGTTGCTGTTATTGTTGTTGTTGTTGTTGCTGTTATTGTTGTTGTTATTGTTGTTGTTGTTATTATTATCAATATCGCTTGGTAAGGAAACAACATTCAAGATCACCCAGTTGGCAAGCTCCCAGTGCTTTAATAGAAATTAGATGTCATCTGCGCACAACACAAACAACGTGAACCCACCAACACCAACACCAACACACTCAAGCGGAGATCGAGTCACCAGCTGCACAGAGACCCACAGAGACCCACAGAGACAGAGACCCACAGAGACAGAGACCCACAGAGACCCACACAGACAGAGACCCACACAGACAGAGACCCACAGAGACCCATAGAGACCCACACAGACAGAGACCCACACAGACAGAGACCCACAGAGACCCACAGAGACCCACACAGACAGAGACCCACACAGACAGAGACCCACACAGACAGAGACCCACACAGACCCACAGAGACCCACACAGACAGAGACCCACAGAGACCCACAGAGACCCACAGAGACCCACAGAGACAGAGACCCACACAGACAGAGACCCACAGAGACAGAGACCCACAGAGACCCACAGAGACCCACACAGACAGAGACCCACAGAGACCCACACAGACAGAGACCCACAGAGACCCACACAGACAGAGACCCACACAGACAGAGACCCACAGAGACCCACACAGACAGAGACCCACAGAGACCCACACAGACAGAGACCCACAGAGACCCACACAGACAGAGACCCACAGAGACCCACACAGACAGAGACCCACACAGACAGAGACCCACAGAGACCCACACAGACAGAGACCCACAGAGACCCACACAGACAGAGACCCACAGAGACCCACAGAGACCCACACAGACAGAGACCCACAGAGACCCACAGAGACCCACACAGACAGAGACCCATAGAGACAGAGACCCACAGAGACCCACACAGACAGAGACCCACAGAGACCCACAGAGACAGAGACCCACACAGACAGAGACCCACACAGACAGAGACCCACAGAGACCCACAGAGACAGAGACCCACACAGACAGAGACCCACACAGACAGAGACCCATAGAGACCCACACAGACAGAGACCCATAGAGACCCACACAGACAGAGACCCACACAGACAGAGACCCATAGAGACCCACACAGACAGAGACCCATAGAGACCCACAGAGACCCACACAGACAGAGACCCATAGAGACCCA
>NW_027621312.1:10000-37500 GCF_964198595.1 Lampetra fluviatilis | reverse complement strand
GTTAACCGACAAATAAATATTTTAAAAAACAAACAAAAATTTAAGAACAAATGGGGAGAGGTAAGGAAACAAACACTGATGGAATCAATTAAAAAAGCGGATTTTAACAATTATAAATATTTAAAAAAAATCGTGTAAAAAACACACGCGAAGCTCACCTCCACCACCACCCGGATAAAGTTTTGAGCGGCACGAACTTCCGGGTTGGGGAGTTCCCAACCCCGCCCCCACCTCGCCCCGCCCCCACCTCGCCCCGCCCCCACCTCGCCCCGCCCCCACCTCGCCCCGCCCCCACCTCGCCCCGCCCCCACCTCGCCCCGCCCCCACCTCGCCCCGCCCCCACCTCGCCCCGCCCCCACCTCGCCCCGCCCCCACCTCGCCCCCACCTCGCCCCGCCCCCACCTCGCCCCGCCCCCACCTCGCCCCGCCCTCGCCCCGCCCCCACCTCGCCCCGCCCCCACCTCGCCCCGCCCCCACCTCGCCCCGCCCCCACCTCGCCCCGCCCCCACCTCGCCCCCACCTCGCCCCGCCCCCACCTCGCCCCGCCCCCACCTCGCCCCGCCCCCACCTCGCCCCGCCCCCACCTCACCCCGCCCCCACTTCGCCCCGCCCCCTAACTTGCCCCGCCCACATCTCGCCCCGCCCCCACTTCGCCCCGCCCCGCACTTCGCCCCTCCCCCCCAACTTGCCCCGCCCACATTTCGCCCCGCCCCTCTACCATGCCACCACCCACTGTTTGGATGACGTCATCACGCTTATTCTTTGGTTCTTTCGGTGAAGTCACGTCTAAAGATAAAATAATAAATTAAAATAATAGCGACGTTTCGATTGCAACACAAGCAATCGTCATCAGGCATGAGAGAAATAGCAACAAAAATCTAACTAGAAAACTATAGACAGACACACAAGCAGACAGACATCACAAGGGCACACACAGAGAGAGAGAGGACACAAATCGGCACAGAGAGAGGGGTCGTTTCTGTGACGGTCCCTTAAATATAGAGAGGAGGGGGGGCAGAGAAAATTAGCAAATCAATGAGTGGACGGCAACGTGTTGCTGCTGCGCAAGTAAGACGACGACGTGGCACGGCACGCAAGCTTGGAAATTAGGAGAAAGACACACTAAAATTAAATGACCTCGCAAAATATCGAAATGTGATGTAATGCAACACAGAGAGTCGGTCAACACACAATTAACGCATAGCCCGGTTGATTAGGTATTTCAAAGATTGCTAAGTTAGAATTTAAGTGTGAAAATTCCAAAGAGAGGACACAGGCAGAGAGAACAAATAGCCAGAGAGAGAGAGAAAAGATAAGCTCAAAACTTTCCCGTAGAAGTGGTTCAATCTTAATTTTTAAAAAAAATCTTAAAAAAGTTAAGATTGAACCACTTTAAACTTCCCCGTAGAAGTGGTTCAATCTTAATTTTTTTTAAAAATCTTTAAAAAAAATTAAGATTAAACCACTTCAAACTTCCCCGTAGAAGTGGTTCAATCTTAATTTTAAAAAAAAAATCTTAAAAAATTAAGATTGAACCACTTAAAACTTCCCCGTAGAAGTGGTTCAATCTTAATTTTTTTTTAAAAATCTTAAAAAATTAAGATTGAACCACTTAAAACTTCCCCGTAGAAGTGGTTCAATATTAATTTTTTTTAAAAATCTTAAAAAATTAAGATTGAACCACTTAAAACTTCCCCGTAGAAGTGGTTCAATCTTAATTTTTTTTTAAAATCTTTAAAAAAATTAAGATTGAACCACTTAAAACTTCCCCGTAGAAGTGGTTCAATCTTAATTTTTTAAGATTTTTTAAAAAAAATTAATATTGAACCACTTCTACGGGGAAGTTTTAAGTGGTTCAATATTAATTTTTTAAGATTTTTTTTAAAAAATTAAGATTGAACCACTTCTACGGGGAAGTTTTAAGTGGTTCAATCTTAATTTTTTTAAAGATTTTAAAAAAAAATTAAGATTGAACCACTTCTACGGGGAAGTTTTAAGTGGTTCAATCTTAATTTTTTAAGATTTTAAAAAAAATTAAGATTGAACCACTTCTACGGGGAAGTTTTAAGTGGTTCAATCTTAATTTTTTAAGATTTTTTTAAAAAAAATTAAGATTGAACCACTTCTACGGGGAAGTTTTAAGTGGTTCAATCTGAATTTTTTTTAAGATTTTAAAAAAAAATTAAGATTGAACCACTTCTACGGGGAAGTTTTAAGTGGTTCAATCTTAATTTTTTAAGATTTTTTTAAAAAAAATTAAGATTGAACCACTTCTACGGGGAAGTTTTAAGTGGTTCAATCTGAATTTTTTTTAAGATTTTAAAAAAAAATTAAGATTGAACCACTTCTACGGGAAAGTTTTAAGTGGTTCAATCTTAATTTTTTAAGATTTTTTTTAAAAAAATTAAGATTGAACCACTTCTACGGGGAAGTTTTAAGTGGTTCAATCTTAATTTTTTAAGATTAAAAAAAAAAAAATTAAGATTGAACCACTTCTACGGGGAAGTTTAAAGTGGTTCAATCTTAATTTTTTAAGATTTTTTTTAAAAATTAATATTGAACCACTTCTACGGGGAAGTTTTGAGCTTATCTTTTCTCTCTCTCTCTGGCTATTTGTTCTCTCTGCCTGTGTCCTCTCTTTGGAATTTTCACACTTAAATTCTAACTTAGCAATCTTTGAAATACCTAATCAACCGGGCTATGCGTTAATTGTGTGTTGACCGACTCTCTGTGTTGCATTACATCACATTTCGATATTTTGCGAGGTCATTTAATGTTAGAGTGCCTTTCTCCTAATTTCCAAGCTTGCGTGCCGTGCCACGTCGTCGTCTTACTTGCGCAGCAGCAACACGTTGCCGTCCACTCATTGATTTGCTAATTTTCTCTGCCCCCCCTCCTCTCTATATTTAAGGGACCGTCACAGAAACGACCCCTCTCTCTGTGCCGATTTGTGTCCTCTCTCTCTCTGTGTGTGCCCTTGTGATGTCTGTCTGCTTGTGTGTCTGTCTATAGTTTTCTAGTTAGATTTTTGTTGCTATTTCTCTCATGCCTGATGATGATTGCTTGTGTTGCAATCGAAACGTCGCTATTATTTTAATTCATTATTTTATCTTTAGACGTGACTTCACCGAAAGAACCAAAGAATAATTCCTGCAGTCACGAAAGCTCCAAAGTTAAGATTGTAATCACGCATCTTCTTGGTTCTTTCGGTAAAGTCACGTAGAAGGGAAGTAATAAAATAATAAAAATAAAACATAATAAAATATTATCTTTAATATTTTACTCTGTTTTAAATAATAGTTCAAATATTTTAAATATTAAAATAATATTTTAAATATTAACATAATATTTTATTCTGTTTTATTTATGTTTTAATATTTTAAATATTAAAATAATATTTTATTTTGTTTTATTTTTATTATTTTATTACTTCCTTTCTACGTTTTATTTGTATTATGTTATTACTTCCCTTCTATGTTTTATTTTTATTATTTTATTACTTCCCTTCTACGTGACTTAGAAGGGAAGTAATAAAATAACAAAAATAAAACATAGTAAAATAATATTTTTAATATTTTTAATATTAACATAAAATAATATTTTTAGTATTTAAAATCTTAACATAATATTTAAATATTATTTAATCATGTTTTATTTTTATTATTTTATTACTTCCCTTCTACGTGATGACTTTACCGAAAGGACCAAGAAGATGAATCCCTGCAGTCACGAAAGCTTTACATCGAAATGTAATGACGTCACGTCACGTTGCTGTTGTGGTGACGTCATCAACGTCGGTGCGCGCGTCATCGCTCGAGAATGTGACCGGGAAGCACCTCCCGGTGACGTCATGGTCCCGATCAGGTGACGTCTTTGTTTCGATGACATGACGTCATGGTTTCGGAGGGAAGCGCCGTCGCTTCAACGACGTCATTTCTTTACTCGCGAGTAAGAGAGACATGAGGTCATTTGAGCGGGGACGTCATCGCGAGTGGTGACGTCTCGCTAGGCCTGTGCCAGGCTAGGTGCATGAGGAGGTCACGTGACAGACCCAACAGGTGCCATAGGTTGACTGCTGTGCCAGGCTAGGTGCATGAGAAGGAGGAGGTCACGTGACAGACCCAACAGGTGCCATAGGTTGACTGCTGCTGTGCCAGGCTAGGTGCATGAGGAGGTCACGTGACAGACCCTGCAGGTGCCATAGGTTGACTGCTGCTGTGCCAGGCTAGGTGCATGAGGAGGTCACGTGACAGACCCTGCAGGTGCCATGGGTTGACTGCTGTGCCAGGCTAGGTGCATGAGGAGGAGGTCACGTGACAGACCCTGCAGGTGCCATGGGTTGAGTGCTGTGCCAGGCTAGGTGCATGAGGAGGTCACGTGACAGACCCTGCAGGTGCCATGGGTTGACTGCTGCTGTGCCAGGCTAGGTGCATGAGGATGAGGTCACGTGACAGACCCTGCAGGTGCCATGGGTTGACTGCTGCTGTGCCAGGCTAGGTGCATGAGGATGAGGTCACGTGACAGACCCTGCAGGTGCCATGGGTTGACTGCTGTGCCAGGCTAGGTGCATGAGGAGGTCACGTGACAGACCCAACAGGTGCCATAGGTTGACTGCTGCTGTGCCAGGCTAGGTGCATGAGGAGGTCACGTGACAGACCCTGCAGGTGCCATGGGTTGACTGCTGTGCCAGGCTAGGTGCATGAGGAGGTCACGTGACAGACCCTGCAGGTGCCATGGGTTGACTGCTGTGCCAGGCTAGGTGCATGAGGAGGTCACGTGACAGACCCAGCAGGTGCCATGGGGCGACTGCTGTGCCAGGCTAGGTGCATGAGGAGGTCACGGGACAGACCCTGCAGGTGCCATGGGTTGACTGCTGTGCCAGGCTAGGTGCATGAGGAGGAGGTCATGGGACAGACCCAGCAGGTGCCATGGGTTGACTGCTGTGCCAGGCTAGGTGCATGAGGAGGTCACGGGACAGACCCTGCAGGTGCCATGGGTTGTCAGCTGCTGTGCCAGGCTAGGTGCATGAGGAGGTCACGTGACAGACCCAGCAGGTGCCGTGGATTGACTGCTGCTGCTGTGCCAGGCTAGGTCCACCACCACCACCAGCTGTACCCCCCGTGCCGTGCCAACTCGCGGCGTTTTAGCCGCCCGGCGCTCCGCTCGTTGTTGTGAGCATCGCTCATCTGCCACCCGCCGTCGTTGCCTCAAGATACACCTAGCCTGGCACCAGTGACGTCACGTGCACCTAGCCTGGCACCAGTGACGTCACGTGCACCTAGCCTGGCACCAGTGACGTCACGTGCACCTAGCCTGGCACCAGTGACGTCACGTGCACCTAGCCTGGTACCAGTGACGTCACGAGCCTCCTCCCACTCCACAGTGGTTGGGGTTCAGCAGAAGCAGCAGCCCCCCCCCCCCCCGGGGGCCTGACGTCATCACGCACTATTCTCCCGTTACGTCGCCCGGAGCGGTGTACAGGGAACGTGCGTGATGACGTCACCACGCACGTTTCCCGTTACGTAGCCCGGAGCGGTGCACAGGGAACGTGCGTGATGACGTCACTACGCACGTTTCCCGTTACGTAGCCCGGAGCGGTGCACAGGGAACGTGCGTGATGACGTCACCACGCACGTTTCCCGTTACGTCGCCCGGAGCGGTACACATGGTACGTGCGTGATGACGTCACCACGCACGTTTCCCGTTACGTAGCCCGGAGCGGGACTCAGGGAACGTGCGTGATGACGTCACCACGCACGTTTCCCGTTACGTAGCCCGGAGCGGGACTCAGGGAACGTGCGTGATGACGTCACCACGCACGTTTCCCGTTACGTAGCCCGGAGCGGGACTCAGGGAACGTGCGTGATGACGTCACCACGCACGTTTCCCGTTACGTAGCCCGGAGCGGTACACATGGTACGTGCGTGATGACGTCACTACGCACGTTTCCCGTTACGTGTCCGGAGCGGTGCACAGGGTACGTGCGTGATGACGTCACCACGCACGTTTCCCGTTACGTAGTCCGGAGCGGGACTCAGGGAACGTGCGTGATGACGTCACCACGCACGTTTCCCGTTACGTGTCCGGAGCGGTGCACAGGGTACGTGCGTGATGACGTCACCACGCACGTTTCCCGTTACGTAGCCCGGAGCGGTACACATGGTACGTGCGTGATGACGTCACCACGCACGTTTCCCGTTACGTACCCGGAGCGGTACACATGGTACGTGCGTGATGACGTCACCACGCACGTTTCCCGTTACGTAGCCCGGAGCGGTGCACAGGGAACGTGCGTGATGACGTCACCACACACGTTTCCCGTTACGTAGCCCGGAGCGGGACTCAGGGAACGTGCGTGATGACGTCACCACGCACGTTTCCCGTTACGTAGTCCCGAGCGGGACTCAGGGAACGTGCGTGATGACGTCACCACACACGTTTCCCGTTACGTAGCCGGAGCGGGACACAGATACCGTGCGCGATGACGTCATCACGCAAGTTTCCCGTTACGTAGCCCGGAGCGGTACACATGGTACGTGCGTGATGACGTCACCACGCACGTTTCCCGTTACGTACCCGGAGCGGTGCACAGGGTACGTGCGTGATGACGTCACCACGCACGTTTCCCGTTACGTAGCCCGGAGCGGTACACATGGTACGTGCGTGATGACGTCACCACGCACGTTTCCCGTTACGTAGCCCGGAGCGGGATTCAGGGAACGTGCGTGATGACGTCACCACGCACGTTTCCCGTTACGTCGCCCGGAGCGGTACACATGGTACGTGCGTGATGACGTCACCACGCACGTTTCCCGTTACGTAGCCGGAGCGGTGCACAGGGTACGTGCGTGATGACGTCACTACGCACGTTTCCCGTTACGTAGCCGGAGCGGTGCACAGGGTACGTGCGTGATGACGTCACTACGCACGTTTCCCGTTACGTAGTCCGGAGCGGGACTCAGGGAACGTGCGTGATGACGTCACCACGCACGTTTCCCGTTACGTACCCGGAGCGGTGCACAGGGTACGTGCGTGATGACGTCACCACGCACGTTTCCCGTTACGTACCCGGAGCGGGACTCAGGGTACGTGCGTGATGACGTCACTACGCACGTAGCCCGGAGCGGGACTCAGGGAACGTGCGTGATGACGTCACCACGCACGTTTCCCGTTACGTAGCCCGGAGCGGGACTCAGGGAACTGTGCGTGATGACGTCACCACGCACGTTTCCCGTTACGTTGCCCGGAGCGGGACTCAGGGAACGGTGCGTGATGACGTCACTACGCACGTTTCCCGTTACGTAGCCCGGAGCGGTGCACATGGTACGTGCGTGATGACGTCACCACGCACGTTTCCCGTTACGTGGCCCGGAGCGGGACTCAGGGAACGTGCGTGATGACGTCACCACGCACGTTTCCCGTTACGTGGCCCGGAGCGGGACTCAGGGAACGTGCGTGATGACGTCACCACGCACTATTCTCCCGTTACGTCGCCCGGAGCGGTGCACAGGGAACGTGCGTGATGACGTCACCACGCACGTTTCCCGTTACGTAGCCCGGAGCGGTGCACATGGTACGTGCGTGATGACGTCACTACGCACGTTTCCCGTTACGTGGCCCGGAGCGGTGCACAGGGAACGTGCGTGATGACGTCACTACGCACGTTTCCCGTTACGTAGCCCGGAGCGGTGCACAGGGAACGTGCGTGATGACGTCACTACGCACGTTTCCCGTTACGTAGCCCGGAGCGGGACTCAGGGAACGTGCGTGATGACGTCACTACGCACGTTTCCCGTTACGTAGTCCGGAGCGGGACTCAGGGAACGTGCGTGATGACGTCACCACGCACGTTTCCCGTTACGTAGCCCGGAGCGGGATTCAGGGAACGTGCGTGATGACGTCACCACGCACGTTTCCCGTTACGTAGCCCGGAGCGGGACTCAGGGAACGTGCGTGATGACGTCACCACGCACGTTTCCCGTTACGTAGCCCGGAGCGGTGCACAGGGAACGTGCGTGATGACGTCACTACGCACGTTTCCCGTTACGTAGCCCGGAGCGGGACTCAGGGAACGTGCGTGATGACGTCACCACGCACGTTTCCCGTTACGTAGCCCGGAGCGGTGCACAGGGAACGTGCGTGATGACGTCACTACGCACGTTTCCCGTTACGTTGCCCGGAGCGGTGCACAGGGAACGTGCGTGATGACGTCACTACGCACGTTTCCCGTTACGTAGCCCGGAGCGGTACACATGGTACGTGCGTGATGACGTCACCACGCACGTTTCCCGTTACGTGGCCCGGAGCGGGACTCAGGGAACGGTGCGTGATGACGTCACTACGCACGTTTCCCGTTACGTAGTCCGGAGCGGGATTCAGGGAACGTGCGTGATGACGTCACCACGCACGTTTCCCGTTACGTAGCCCGGAGCGGGACTCAGGGAACGTGCGTGATGACGTCACCACGCACGTTTCCCGTTACGTACCCGGAGCGGTGCACAGGGTACGTGCGTGATGACGTCACCACGCACGTTTCCCGTTACGTAGCCCGGAGCGGTACACATGGTACGTGCGTGATGACGTCACCACGCACGTTTCCCGTTACGTCGCCCGGAGCGGGACTCAGGGAACGTGCGTGATGACGTCACCACGCACGTTTCCCGTTACGTAGCCCGGAGCGGTACACATGGTACGTGCGTGATGACGTCACCACGCACGTTTCCCGTTACGTAGCCCGGAGCGGGACTCAGGGAACGTGCGTGATGACGTCACCACGCACGTTTCCCGTTACGTAGCCCGGAGCGGTACACATGGTACGTGCGTGATGACGTCACCACGCACGTTTCCCGTTACGTAGCCCGGAGCGGGACTCAGGGCACGGTGCGTGATGACGTCACCACGCACGTTTCCCGTTACGTAGCCCGGAGCGGGACTCAGGGAACGTGCGTGATGACGTCACCACGCACGTTTCCCGTTACGTAGCCCGGAGCGGGACTCAGGGAACGTGCGTGATGACGTCACCACGCACGTTTCCCGTTACGTAGCCCGGAGCGGGATTCAGGGAACGTGCGTGATGACGTCACCACGCACGTTTCCCGTTACGTGTCCGGAGCGGTGCACAGGGTACGTGCGTGATGACGTCACTACGCACGTTTCCCGTTACGTCGCCCGGAGCGGTGCACATGGTACGTGCGTGATGACGTCACTACGCACGTTTCCCGTTACGTAGCCCGGAGCGGTGCACAGGGAACGTGCGTGATGACGTCACTACGCACGTTTCCCGTTACGTAGCCCGGAGCGGTGCACAGGGTACGTGCGTGATGACGTCACCACGCACGTTTCCCGTTACGTTGCCCGGAGCGGAACTCAGGGAACGTGCGTGATGACGTCACCACGCACGTTTCCCGTTACGTAGCCCGGAGCGGTACGCATGGTACGTGCGTGATGACGTCACCACGCACGTTTCCCGTTACGTACCCGGAGCGGTGCACAGGGTACGTGCGTGATGACGTCACCACGCACGTTTCCCGTTACGTAGCCCAGAGCGGTGCACAGGGAACGTGCGTGATGACGTCACTACGCACGTTTCCCGTTACGTAGCCCGGAGCGGGACTCAGGGAACGTGCGTGATGACGTCACCACGCACGTTTCCCGTTACGTGGCCTGGAGCGGGACTCAGGGAACGTGCGTGATGACGTCACTACGCACGTTTCCCGTTACGTAGCCCGGAGCGGTGCACAGGGAACGTGCGTGATGACGTCACTACGCACGTTTCCCGTTACGTAGCCCGGAGCGGGATTCAGGGAACGTGCGTGATGACGTCACCACGCACGTTTCCCGTTACGTGTCCGGAGCGGTGCACAGGGTACGTGCGTGATGACGTCACTACGCACGTTTCCCGTTACGTCGCCCGGAGCGGTACACATGGTACGTGCGTGATGACGTCACCACACACGTTTCCCGTTACGTCGCCCGGAGCGGTACACATGGTACGTGCGTGATGACGTCACTACGCACGTTTCCCGTTACGTAGCCCGGAGCGGTACACATGGTACGTGCGTGATGACGTCACCACACACGTTTCCCGTTACGTAGCCCGGAGCGGGACTCAGGGAACGTGCGTGATGACGTCACCACGCACGTTTCCCGTTACGTGGCCCGGAGCGGTGCACAGGGTACGTGCGTGATGACGTCACCACGCACGTTTCCCGTTACGTAGCCCGGAGCGGTACGCATGGTACGTGCGTGATGACGTCACTACGCACGTTTCCCGTTACGTGTCCGGAGCGGGACTCAGGGAACGTGCGTGATGACGTCACCACGCACGTTTCCCGTTACGTAGCCGGAGCGGGACACAGATACCGTGCGCGATGACGTCATCACGCACGTTTCCCGTTACGTAGCCCGGAGCGGGACTCAGGGAACGTGCGTGATGACGTCACTACGCACGTTTCCCGTTACGTGTCCGGAGCGGTGCACAGGGTACGTGCGTGATGACGTCACCACGCACGTTTCCCGTTAGGTCGCCCGTAGCCGGGGGGGCGGGGGTACGTGATGACGACACCAGTAGCGTGGTGGCGTCATCACGTAACCCCGCCCCCCCCGGCCGTGATGACGTAAAGAAGTCGATCGGCGTGATGACGTCATCACGCAAAACTTGACCGGAACAACTCCAGTACCGTTTACTGTACAACTAAAACTTTAATTATATTTAACAAATAATTACTGGCAATTAACTTCTTTCTTTTCTCCGGCTGGCAAATTAAACGGCGAGTTATTAATGATAATTATTATAATTTAGAATCGTTTGTTAAAAGTTACAACTTTTTTTGTGTGAAATCCACAAGACAGGAATGTACTGTACAGTGGTGTGCTAATAAATGTTTAAATTTCGATTTAAAGCTTTTCGTGACTGCAGGGATTCATCTTCTTGGTTCTTTCGGTAAAGTCACGTAGAATGGAAATAATAAAGTAATAAAAATATATAATATAATAAAATATTTGATTATGTTTTATTATTATTATACAAATTTAACAAAAGAAAAAACATGCTTTATGTGCATTATTTAATTATTTAATAATAAAATAAAAATATTAAACATAATAAAATATATAATGCGTAATTTTTATTATTTTATTACTTCCATTCTACGTGACTTTACCGAAAGAACCAAGAAGAAAAACACACACACACACGCGCGCACACTGAGAGTCCAGTTGATGCTTTGTCTTTCAAACTGTCCACGCTGTTAGACTAGAGGACTCTAAAAATGCGAACGTGTTGATGCCCTTATAAGGAGTGAGGTGAGTGGGTGGGGGGGTAGGGGGGTTAGGGTGGGGGCTACCTCCCCCCATTCCCCGCACAGCCCCTCCCCTTCCCCCGCATAGCCCCGCCCCTCCCCTGCATAGCCCCTCCCCCGCATAGCCCCGCCCCTCCCCCGCATAGCCCCGCCCCTCCCCTGCATAGCCCCTCCCCCGCATAGCCCCTCCCCCGCATAGCCCCGCCCCTCCCCCGCATAGCCCCGCCCCTCCCCTGCATAGCCCCTCCCCCGCATAGCCCCTCCCCCGCATAGCCCCGCCCCTCCCCCGCATAGCCCCGCCCCTCCCCCGCATAGCCCCGCCCCTCCCCTGCATAGCCCCTCCCCCGCATAGCCCCTCCCCCGCATAGCCCCGCCCCTCCCCCGCATAGCCCCGCCCCTCGCCTCCTACAAATTGCCTTATAAGTTCAGAATGCGTCTCAACTTTTGGAGGTCTCATGCCACCCCCAACACGTGAAACTATGCGCGAAAGAGATTAAATAAAATGATAGAAGGGAGGGAGAGAGAGAGAGAGAGAGAAGGGGAAGTGGGTTATTACCTCATGGTAATAAACAATTATAATTTAAACAAATAAACATCACACAAAGACGTATATGGAAAAAAAATAACTCTGCAATATGCTAACTTAGAAAAAACTTTTTTTTAAAGGGGAAAAATGGGGAAACCCCTATTGTTATAACTTAGAAACTGTTAAACAACTTAGGCAACTTTTAGTGTTTTTTATATTACCAGATAAAGGCCATAAAGTTAGGGGTATGTTGCTGCTGTTTACCGCACAAACAAAAAGTGAAACTTTTCGCAAACTTTTTAAAAGTAATAATTAACTATTTTATTTTAAACAAACATTTTTTTTGGTAAAGTGATCACGTAGAAGGGAAATACGAAAATAAGAAAAATGTAAACAATTATAAAACAGAGCTGACGGCTGCTTGCGTTGTGGCCGAAACGTCGTGAGAATTTTATTTAATTTTATTAAATTTTTATTATTTTATTATTTCCCTTCTACGTGATGACTTTACCGAAAGAACCAAGAAGATGAATCCCTGCAGTCACGAACAGCTTTAAATCGAAATAATAATTATTTATTTGCTTTATAATGTAGACAAATCGCTTAAATACAACTATTGTAGGTTTTTTAATTAACTTAGTAATAACGCAATGTTACTGTCCATTCCTGCTGTGTACTTCGCAAAAAGTTTAACTTTTAGCAGAAGATGCATTCATCTTGTTGGTTCTTTTGGTAAATATTCTCAGGTTTTTTTCCGGTAAAGTCACGTAGAAGAAAAACAAACAATAAAATAATTCTCTGAATGACTCTGTCTACTTGCCAGACCTGTTCTCCACCTGAAGACGGCTGCTTGCGTTGTGGCCGAAACGTCGTGAGAATTTTATTTAATTTTATTTAATTTTTATTATTTTATTACGTTTCATTTTTATTATTTTATTATGTTTTATTATTTTATTATTTCCCTTCTACGTGACTTTACCGAAAGAACCAAGAAGATGAATCCCTGCAGTCACGAAAGCTTCAAATCGAAATAATAATTATTTATTCGCTTTATAATGTCGACAAATCGCTTAAGCACACAACTCTTTGTCTTTATTATCATACCAGGCCAAGCTAACTAAGTTATTAACTTATTAGTATATTACAGTACTGCACATTCCTGCTATTTACCTCACAACAAAGTTAAACTTTTAACAAAATATTATAACTATTTTACTCACTTTATAATGTAAACAAAACACTTAACACAACTTGTTTTAAAACTAAACATTTAATTTTTAAATTTTATTTTAAACATTGATTATTTTTTATTATGTTTTATTTTTCTTACGTTATTATTTCCCTTCTACGTGATGACTTTATTATTATTATATTATGTTTTATTTTTATTATTTTATTACGTTTCATTTTTATTATTTTATTACGTTTTATTATTATTATTTTATTACGTTTTATTATTATTTTATTATGTTTCATTTTTATTATTTTATTACGTTTCATTTTTATTATTTTATTATGTTTTATTATTTCATTATTTCCCTTCTACGTGATGACTTTACCGAAAGAACCAAGAAGATGAATCCCTGCAGTCACGAAAGCTTTAAAGTGAAAACCTCTTCCCACATTTTGGCCCTCGCTAAGTAAGTCCCAGGATGTTGGGGGGGCGGGGCATCAATATAATTGGCCCCGAGCGCGCGCACACCGGAAATGGTCGGGTCAGTGAGTGGGTGGGGGGGATTCGGGCGTGGTACAGCCCCCACCCACCTCGCCCCCTACTTCCTTATTAGGGCATCAACAGCGCGAGCGAGCGCCCGTGGAGAGTGGAGGGGGGTGGGGCCAACGGCTGCTGTCACGTTCCATATAAGGGCATTTGGTGGGGCGGGGTCACTTTCATGTATGGGTTGGGGATGGGCGTGGCTTGTATCGCTTTAACATTGCGGGGGAGGGGGGAGGGGTTAATGATTGACATGTGGAGGGGGCGGGGCTTGTCGAATCTATGTCCATATAAGGAGTTGTATGGGCGTGTCTTGTATCAACAACATTAGAGGGGGGCAGTAGGAGCCGGGGTTAATGATTGACAGGTGGAGGGGGCGGGGCTTGTCGAAACCATTTCCATATAAGGAGTTGTATGGGCGTGTCTTATATCAATAACATTAGAGGGGGCAGTAGGAGGCGGGGCTTATGATTGACAGGTGGAGGGGGCGGGGCTGCCCCACTGTATCTCCCCCCCATAGCTTTAACATTGCGGGGGCGATGATTGACAGTCGGAGGGGGTGGGGCTTGTCGAATCCATTTCCATATAAGGAGTTGTATGGGCGTGTCTTGTAGCAATAACATTGGAGGGGGGCAGTAGGGGAGGGGCTACCACTGTCCTCCCCCCCCTTCTCCTTTAACATTGCGGCGGATGGGCGCGCGACATCATTGGGTGGGGGCTGGTGGAGGAGGGTGGGGGCTAGGGGGGAGGGTGGGGCCCTCGATGACGTCACCTATAAAAGGCGAGCGGCTGGACGGCGTCAACTTTTCCCTCCAATTTTTGTTGAAGTTTTATTTTATTTTACCACCAAACATCAACTACGACCACCACAACCACCACCATCATCGCCCCCCCTCCTGCAAGCCATCGTCTCTTCGTTACTTTCTTGTCGACATCGTCTTATCGCGGTTCATTTCTCGTCAAGTCTGAGGTAAAGTCGAGCGGCGGGGAAAGACGTCGCCCCCCACCAACGCCGCCTCACGAACACGCAATTTGTAATTGTTTTTTTAATGTAATTATCTTAATATCTTCACTTTTTCTCCGCATTCGCTGTCTCGCCGGTTGGTTTATCGCTCGAAAAATTGTCACCAACTCTGAGGTTAAAGTCGACTTTGCCGTGGTCCCCGCAGCCGTCGCCTTACGAACACGAAATTTTTAGTTGTTTTTTTAAATCTTTTCTTCGTATTTACACATTCACGGTTCATTTCTCGCTTATAAAAATCATCTTTCTGAGGTAAAGTCGACCACGGGGAAGACGCCGGGTTAACTCGCGAACACGAATTTTTAATTTTATTTTGTTGCTATCATCATCATCCGTTAGTTACTTTATCTCAACATTCTCTCTCAAGGTTCATTTTTCGATACAAATTTTGATTTTTCTGAGGTAAAGTCGACCACGGGGAAGACGCCGGGTTAACTCGCGAACACGAATTAAAAAAAAAATGTTGTTGCTATCATCATCCTCATCCCTTAGTTACTTTATCTCAACATTCTCTCAAGGTTCATTTCTCGCTTATAAAAATCATCTTTCTGAGGTAAAGTCGACCACGGGGAAGACGCCGGGTTAACTCGCGAACACGAATTTAAAAAAAAATGTTGTTGCTATCATCATCCTCATCCCTTAGTTACTTTATCTCAACATTCTCTCAAGGTTCATTTCTCGCTTATAAAAATCATCTTTCTGAGGTAAAGTCGACCACGGGGAAGACGCCGGGTTTGCTCACGAACACGAATTTTAAAAAAAATGTTGTTGCTATCATCATCCTCATCCCTTAGTTACTTTATCTCAACATTCTCTCTCTCAAGGTTCATTTCTCGCTTATAAAAATCATCTTTCTGAGGTAAAGTCGACCACGGGGAAGACGCCGAGTTACCTCGCGAACACGAATTTTTAATTTATTTTTTGCTATTTTCACCACCATCCCTTAGTCACTTAATCTCAACATTCTCTCTCTCGGGGTTCATTTCTCGATACAAATTTTAATATTTCTGAGGTAAAGTCGACCACGGGGAAGACGCCGGGTCAACTCACGAACACGATTTTTTTTTGTTATCACCATCATCTCTTAGTTACTTTCTCTCAACATTTTCTCTCTCAGGGTTCATTTCTCGATACAAATTTTAATCTTTCTGAGGTAAAGTCGACGCCAGCGTATCTCACGAACACAAATTTTAATAGTTTATTTCTGTCTGTGTGTGTTCCACATTCCTCACAACATCAACAGCAGCAGCAGCAGCCGCCAAGATGCCCGTGTTTCACACAAAGACCATCGAGAGCATCCTGGAGCCCGTGGCCCAGCAGATCTCCCACTTGGTGATCATGCACGAGGAGGGTGAGGTGGACGGGAAGGCCATTCCGGATCTGACGGCCCCCGTCCTTGCTGTGCAGGCCGCCGTGGGGAATCTCGTCAAGGTAGTGATGGTGGTGATGGTGGAGGTGGTGGTAGTGAGGGGGGTGCTGGGGGTGGTGGTGATGGTGGTGGTGGGGGTGGTGGGGGTGGTGGTGGTGGTGGTGGGGGTGGTGATGGTCGTGGTGGTAGTGAGGGGGGTGCTGGGGGTGGTGGTGATGGTGGTGGTGGTGGTGGGGGTGGTAGTGGGAGTGGTGGTGGTGGGGGTGGTGGTGGGAGTGGTGGTGGTGGGGGTGGTGATGGTCGTGGTGGTAGTGAGGGGGGTGCTGGGGGTGGTGGTGGTGGTGGGGGTGGTAGTGGTAGTGATGGAGGTGATGGTGGTGGTAGTGATGGTGGTGATGGTAGCGATGGTGGTGGTGGTAGTGATGGTGGTGGTGGTGGTAGTGATGGTGGTGGTGGTAGTGATGGTGGTGGTAGCGATGGTGATGGTGGTGATAGGGGGGTGGTGGTGGTGATAGGGGGGTGGTGGTAGTGGTGATGGTAACGATGGTGATGGTGGTGGTAGTGATAGGGGGGTGGTGGTAGTAATAGGAGGGTGGTAGTGATGGTGGTGGTGATATCCACACCACCCTCTCTGTGTGTGCCACAGTGGCAGCCTTCACAGGCTGCTGCTACTTACAGCACTTGCCCCGATAGCCTGCTAGAGGCTACACGGGGTTCCTTTGTCTTTGTGGTGATGGGGGTGGTGATGATGGGGGGGGGGGGTGGTGATGGTTATCCACACCACCCACCCGTTCTGTGTGTAGCCACAGTGCCGGTAGCCTTCATAGACGCTGCTGCTGCTGCTGCTACTTGCTAACAGCACTTGCCCCTACAGCCTGCTAGAGGCTACCTGGGGGATCTTTGTCTTTGCTACTAACAGCACTTTCATCTACAGCCTGCTAGAGGTTACCTGGGGGATCTTTTTTTAGTGATGGTGATGGGGGTGGTGATGGGGGTGGTGGTGATGGGGGTGGTGGTAATGGTGGTGGTGGTGGTGATGGGGGCGGGGGGGTGGTGGTGGTGATGGGGGCGGGGGGGTGGTGGTGGTGGTGGTGATGGGGGTGGTGGTGGTGGTGATGGGGGTGGTGGTGGTGGTGATGGTGGTGGTGATGGTGGTGGTGATGGGGGTGGTGGTGGTGGTGATGGGGGTGGTGGTGGTGGTGGTGGTGGTGATGGGGGCGGGGGGGTGGTTGTGGTGGTGGGGTGGTGATAGTAGTGATCCTGAGTCTGCAAATCTGTGGGTCTCTGTATTAGTCTGTGGGTCCATGTGAGTATGGGTGTCTTCAAGTTTATGGGTCTATGTTAGTCTGTGGGTCTCTGTGGTGAGTCTGTGGGTCTCTGTGTGGTGAGTCTGTGGGTCTCTGTGGTGAGTCTGTGGGTCTCTGTGTGGTGAGTCTGTGGGTCTCTGTGGTGAGTCTGTGGGTCTCTGTGTGGTGAGTCTGTGGGTCTCTGTGTGGTGAGTCTGTGGGTCTCTGTGTGGTGAGTCTGTGGGTCTCTGTGTGGTGAGTCTGTGGGTCTCTGTGGTGAGTCTGTGGGTCTCTGTGGTGAGTCTGTGGGTCTCTGTGTGGTGAGTCTGTGGGTCTCTGTGTGGTGAGTCTGTGGGTCTCTGTGTGGTGAGTCTGTGGGTCTCTGTGTGGTGAGTCTGTGGGTCTCTGTGTGGTGAGTCTGTGGGTCTCTGTGTGGTGAGTCTGTGGGTCTCTGTGGTGAGTCTGTGGGTCTCTGTGTGGCGAGTCTGTGGGTCTCTGTGTGGCGAGTCTGTGGGTCTCTGTGTGGTGAGTTTGTGGGTCTCTGTGGTGAGTCTGTGGGTCTCTGTGTGGTGAGTCTGTGGGTCTCTGTGTGAGTCTGTGGGTCTGTGGGTCTCTGTGTGGTGAGTCTGTGGATCTCTGTGTGGTGAGTCTGTGGGTCTCTGTGTGGTGAGTGTGGGTCTCTGTGTGGTGAGTCTGTGGGTCTCTATGTGGTGAGTCTGTGGGTCTCTGTGTGGTGAGTCTGTGGGTCTCTGTGTGGTGAGTCTGTGGGTCTCTGTGTGGTGAGTCTGTGGGTCTCTGTGTGGTGAGTCTGTGGGTCTCTGTGTGGTGAGTCTGTGGGTCTCTGTGTGGTGAGTCTGTGGGTCTCTGTGGTGAGTCTGTGGGTCTCTGTGGTGAGTCTGTGGGTCTCTGTGTGGCGAGTCTGTGGGTCTCTGTGTGGTGAGTTTGTGGGTCTCTGTGTGGTGAGTCTGTGGGTCTCTGTGTGGTGAGTCTGTGGGTCTCTATGATGAGTCTGTGGGTCTCTGTGTGAGTCTGTGGGTCTGTGGGTCTCTGTGTGGTGAGTCTGTGGGTCTCTGTGTGGTGAGTGTGGGTCTCTGTGTGGTGAGTCTGTGGGTCTCTGTGTGGTGAGTCTGTGGGTCTCTGTGTGGTGAGTCTGTGGGTCTCTGTGTGGTGAGTCTGTGGGTCTCTGTGTGGTGAGTCTGTGGGTCTCTGTGTGGTGAGTCTGTGGGTCTCTGTGTGGTGAGTCTGTGGGTCTCTGTGTGGTGAGTCTGTGCGTCTCTGTGTGGCGAGTCTGTGGGTCTCTGTGTGGTGAGTCTGTGTGTCTCTGTGTGGCGAGTCTGTGGGTCTCTGTGTGGTGAGTCTGTGGATCTCTGTGTGGTGAGTCTGTGGGTCTCTGTGGTGAGTCTGTGGGTCTCTGTGTGGTGAGTGTGGGTCTCTGTGTGGTGAGTCTGTGGGTTTCTGTGTGGTGAGTCTGTGGATCTCTGTGTGGTGAGTTTGTGAGTCTGTGGGTCTCTGTGTGGTGAGTCTGTGGTGAGTCTGTGGGTCTCTCTGTGTGGTGAGTCTGTGGGTTTCTCTCTGTGGCGAGTCTGTGGGTCTCTGTGTGGCTGAGGCGCCATCTGTTGAGGAAGTACTGAAGTGGATCCAGAGTCTGAGGCCAGGAAAATTTCTGGGCAGAGATGACCTCCCAAGTGTGCAATGCTGAGTGACCGTGCTGGATTATTCTAGCAGCAAAAGCAGCTACAAATGCTACGATCCCTGCACTGATAATTGTTTTTTTTGGAAAAAAAATTTCACGAAAATCAATTGTCACGCACAACGAGTCTGTGTGCAAAACGTCAGCTCGATTGGATCACGGGAAGTGGGTTTAAAAAAAACGACCGAAAGATTTGCACGGTCCTAAGCGCGCAAGCAAGCGAGCGAACTTAATATAAAGGATTTAAAAACCTACTACTATAAATTGCCACTGGTAAAGGAGATGTCTCATAGTGCGGTGTTTAAAGTTAGCGATTTTTCGTATTATCTGGCTGTTTAGCAAATGAAAAATACAATTACTTTACTATGCAAGTAAAAAAAATGTGTTTAAATATTTAAGTTTTTTTTTTATTTAGAGCCTCTGTCAGAGGTCTCAAACGGGTTTTGATTCCTTACCCGTACCCGGCCGCACCAGGGTCGCAAACCCGTACCCGGCTGGGTACGGGTAGCCGGGTATCGGGTAGGGTACGGGTATCGGGTAGGGTACGGGTATCGGGTAGGGTACGGGTATCGGGTAGGGTACGGGTATCGGGTAGGGTACGGGTATCGGGTAGGGTACGTGTATCGGGTAGGGTACGGGTATCGGGTAGGGTACGGGTATCGGGTAGGGTACGGGTATCGGGTAGGGTACGGGTATCGGCTAGGGTACGTGTATCGGGTATCGGGTAGGGTATCGGGTAGGGTACGGGTATCGGGTAGGGTACGGGTATCGGGTACTCGGTTGCGACCTCTGGGATGAAGCCACGTTGCAGGCGCGGGTGGGTTGATTCTAGCAACTTGAATCGTGAGAAGAGACAAGACGTTGGGAAATGAGTGACAAACGGGGACTCACCAGTGACTCACGGCCTACCCGTACCCTACCCGTACCCTACCCGTACCCTACCCGTACCCTACCCCTACCCTACCCGTACCCTACCCGTACCCGTACCCGGCCGCACCAGGGTCGCAAACCCGTACCCGGCCAGGTACGGGTAGCCGGGTATCGGTGGGGTACGGGTATCGGGTACCCGGTTGCGATCTCTGGCCTCTATATAACATATTGCTACAGGCCACACACACTAGTTTAATCCGGCAATGCTGAGGGAGGCTGGCATTTGTGCACAGACTGCCCTCCGTGACATCATAACAACGGTCTGAACCACTGGACGGGTTCCGCAGGATTGGAAGGATGCCCTGGTGGTCCCCCTCTTTAAGAAGGGGGACCGCACAGACTATAACAACTACAGGGGCATCTCACTCCTCAGTGTGAGGCCGGGAAAGGTCCTGGTTATTCAACATCGCCTTGCTAGGCACGCTGAGGAGAGGCTTGCGGAGCCCCAATGCGGTTTCAGGAAAGGGCGGTCCTGCACAGATGCCATATTTTCTGTCCGTCTGCTACAGCAGAGGTGTAGGGAATTCCAACAAGACCTACATCTCTGCTTTGTTGACCTGGTCAAGGCCTATGATACCATCAGTAGGCCTGGGCTCTGGGTTGTTCTTCGTGCTTTCGGAGTCCCCGATTCTCTGCTCACGATCATTAAGGACCTTCATGATGGTGAGCGGGCCCGGATAAAACTACGTGGCCGGGAGTCGGAGCCATTCCCTGTACACCTTGGGGTGCGACAGGGATGTCCTCTGGCTCCCACATTATTTTACATCTTTTTTGAACACGTAATTCGTGAAGCATTCAATGGCTGTACCAGAGGAATTTCCATCTGGTACAGATACAGTGGGAGGCTGATTGATGCCCGGGTGCGGTCAAGGGATGGCTCCCTATTGGTCAACTATGTTATGTATGCCGATGACCTGGTAATTGCGGCTCACTCGGAGGAAGAGTTAGAGGCGCTGCTGCTGAAACTGGAGCGTGCCACTAAGAGGGTGGGGCCTTACCATCAGCCCCACTAAAACTAAGCACCTGCCTGGGTGTTTTGTACCATCGGACACTCCACCCACACAACTCCCAATCGGTGATTGGGCAGTAGTGGAGAGAGTGGAGAGTTTCCCATATCTGGGCAGTGTGCTTATGACCGGCTCCAGTTTGACAGCAGAAGTCTCACTCCGAATCAATAGTAGGGCAGCATTTTCTTTTGATTTGCTGCGTGACGCTGTGTGCAAGCTGCCTGGTCTGTCGCTCCGCACGAAGCTTCGGGTCTTCTCGGCCACGGTCATTCCCTCCCTTCTCTACGCTTGCGAAACGTGGACCCCCCTAGTGGAGCATCTTCGCCGGTTAGAAACATTTAGGCTGGCCTGCCTACGATCCGTCCTGGGTTTAACCTGCAGGCTGGATTGTGTGAGGAGCTCACAAACCCTTGAAAGATCTGGGCAAAGTCCCATCGGTGAGCTCCTCTGGCAGGCAAGGCTGCGGGGTACAGCTGGTGGTGCATCTACCGGTCACCTCAGTCAACCCATGGCACCTGCAGGGTCTGTCCCGTGACCTTCTCCTCATGCACCTAGCCTGGCACAGCAGCAGCCAACCCATGGCACCTGCTGGGTCTGTCCCGTGACCTCCTCCTCATGCACCTAGCCTGGCACAGCAGTACAACCCATGGCACCTGCTGGGTCTGTCCCATGACCTCCTCCTCATGCACCTAGCCTGGCACAGCAGCAGCCAACCCATGGCACCTGCTGGGTCTGTCCCGTGACCTCCTCCTCATGCACCTAGCCTGGCACAGCAGCAGCCAACCCATGGCACCTGCTGGGTCTGTCCCGTGACCTCCTCCTCATGCACCTAGCCTGGCACAGCAGTACAACCCATGGCACCTGCTGGGTCTGTCACGTGACCTCCTCCTCATGCACCTAGCCTGGCACAGCAGTACAACCCATGGCACCTGCAGGGTCTGTCCCGTGACCTCAAGCACCTAGCCTGGCACAGCAGTACAACCCATGGCACCTGCAGGGTCTGCCCCGTGACCTCCTCCTCATGCACCTAGCCTGGCACAGCAGTCAACTGCTGGGTCTGTCCCGTGACCTCCTGCTGGGTCTGTCCCGTGACCTTCTCCTCATGCACCTAGCCTGGCACAGCAGCAGCCAACCCATGGCACCTGCTGGGTCTGTCCCGTGACCTCCTCCTCATGCACCTAGCCTGGCACAGCAGCAGCCAACCCATGGCACCTGCTGGGTCTGTCACGTGACCTCCTCATGCACCTAGCCTGGTACAGCAGTACAACCCATGGCACCTGCAGGGTCTGTCCCGTGACCTCCTCCTCATGCACCTAGCCTGGCACAGCAGTACAACCCATGGCACCTGCAGGGTCTGTCCCGTGACCTCCTCATGCACCTAGCCTGGCACAGCAGTACAACCCATGGCACCAGCAGGGTCTGTCACGTGACCTCCTCATGCACCTAGCCTGGCACGGGTGCCGTGGTGACGTTGCAGTCACTTAAGGGCGAATGGCGGCTATTGTGTGTACTGTGTGTGTGTGTGTACTGTGTGTGTACTGTGTGTGTGCACTGTGTGTGTGTACTGTGTGTGTGTGTGTGTGTACTGTGTGTGTGTACTGTGTGTGTGTGTGTGTACTGTGTGTGTGTACTGTGTGTGTGTGTGTACTGTGTGTACTGTGTGTGTGTGTACTGTTTGTGTGTGTGTACTGTGTGTGTGTGTGTGTACTGTGTGTGTGTGTACTGTGTGTGTGTGTACTGTGTGTGTGTGTACTGTGTGTGTGTGTACTGTGTGTGTGTGTACTGTGTGTGTGTGTACTGTGTGTGTACTGTGTGTGTGTGTGTGTACTGTGTGTGTGTACTGTGTGTGTGTGTACTGTGTGTGTGTGTACTGTGTGTGTACTGTGTGTGTACTGTGTGTGTGTGTGTACTGTGTGTGTGTGTGTACTGTGTGTGTGTGTGTGTACTGTGTGTGTGTGTGTACTGTGTGTGTGTGTGTACTGTGTGTGTGTGTGTGTACTGTGTGTGTGTAGTGTGTGTAGTGTGTGTACTGTGTGTGTGTGTGTGCTGTAGTGTAGTGTGTGTGTGTGTGTACTGTGTGTGTGTGTGTACTGTGTGTGTGTGTGTGTACTGTGTGTGTGTGTACTGTGTGTGTGTAGTGTGTGTACTGTGTGTGTGTACTGTGTGTGTGTGTGTACTGTGTGTGTGTGTGCTGTAGTGTAGTGTGTGTGTAATGTGTGTGTGTGTACTGTGTGTGTGTGTGTACTGTGTGTGTGTGTGTGTACTGTGTGTGTGTGTACTGTGTGTGTGTACTGTGTGTGTGTGTGTACTGTGTGTGTGTGTGTACTGTGTGTGTGTGTGTGTGTACTGTGTGTGTGTACTGTGTGTGTGAGTGTGTGTACTGTGTGTACTGTGTGTGTGTGTGCTGTAGTGTAGTGTGTGTGTGTGTACTGTGTGTGTGTGTGTGTACTGTGTGTGTGTGTGTACTGTGTGTGTGTGTGTGTACTGTGTGTGTGTGTGTGTACTGTGTGTGTGTGTGTACTGTGTGTGTGTGTACTGTGTGTACTGTGTGTGTGTGTGTGTGTACTGTGTGTGTGTATACTGTGTGTGTGTGTACTGTGTGTGTGTGTACTGTGTGTGTGTGTATACTGTGTGTGTGGGAGTGTGTGTACTGTGTGCGTGTGTGTACTGTGTGTGTGGGAGTGTATTGTGTGCGTGTGTGTACTGTAGTGTAGTGTGTGTGTGTACTGTAGTGTAGTGTGTGTACTGTGTGTGTGGGAGTGTGTACTGTGTGTGTGTGTACTGTAGTGTAGTGTGTGTACACTGTGTGTGTGTACTGTGTGTGCACACTGTGTGTGTGTACTGTGTGTGTACTGTGTGTGTGTGTGTACTGTGTGTGTACTGTGTGTGTGTACTGTAGTGTAGTGTACTGTGTGTGTGTACTGTGTGTGTACTGTGTGTACTGTAGTGTAGTGTGTGTGTACTGTGTGCGTGTGTACTGTGTGTGTGTGTACAGTGTGTGTGTGTGTACTGTGTGTGTGTGTACTGTGTGTACTGTAGTGTAGTGTGTGTGTACTGTGTGTGTGTACTGTGTGTGTGTGTACAGTGTGTGTGTGTGTACTGTGTGTGTGTGTGTGTGTACAGTGTGTGTGTGTGTGTACTGTGTGTGTGTGTGTACAGTGTGTGTGTGTGTACTGTGTGTGTGTGTGTACTGTGTGTGTGTGTGTGTACTGTGTGTGTGTGTGTACAGTGTGTGTGTGTGTACTGTGTGTGTGTGTACTGTGTGTGTGTGTACTGTAGTGTAGTGTGTGTGTGTGTGTACACTGTGTGTGTGTACTGTGTGTGTGTGTACTGTAGTGTAGTGTGTGTGTACTGTGTGCGTGTGTGTACTGTAGTGTAGTGTGTGTGTACTGTGTGTGTGTGTGTACTGTGTGTGTGTGTACTGTGTGCGTGTGTGTACTGTAGTGTAGTGTGTGTGTACTGTGTGTGTGTGTGTACTGTAGTGTAGTGTGTGTGTACTGTGTGTGTGTGTGTACTGTAGTGTAGTGTGTGTGTACTGTGTGTGTGTGTGTACTGTAGTGTAGTGTGTACTGTGTGCGTGTGTGTACTGTAGTGTAGTGTGTGTGTGTGTGTACTGTGTGTGTACTGTGTGTGTACTGTGTGTGTACTGTGTGTACTGTGTGTGTGTGTACTGTGTGTGTGTACTGTATGTGTGTACTGTGTGTGTACTGTGTGTGTACTGTGTGTGTGTGTGTACTGTAGTGTAGTGTGTGTGTACTGTGTGCGTGTGTGTACTGTAGTGTAGTGTGTGTGTACTGTGTGCGTGTGTGTACTGTAGTGTAGTGTGTGTGTACTGTGTGTGTACTGTGTGTGGGTGTGTGTGTACTGTGTGTGGGTGTGTGTGTGCTGTGTGTGTGTGTGTGTGTACTGTGTGCGTGTGTGTACTGTAGTGTAGTGTGTGTGTACTGTGTGTGTACTGTGTGTGGGTGTGTGTGTACTGTGTGTGGGTGTGTGTGTACTGTGTGTGTGCTGTGTGTGTACTGTGTGTGTGCGTGTGTGTACTGTAGTGTAGTGTGTGTGTACTGTGTGTGTACTGTGTGTGGGTGTGTGTGTACTGTGTGTGGGTGTGTGTGTGCTGTGTGTGTGTGTGTGTGTACTGTGTGCGTGTGTGTACTGTAGTGTAGTGTGTGTGTACTGTGTGTGTACTGTGTGTGTGTGTACTGTGTGTGGGTGTGTGTGTACTGTGTGTGGGTGTGTGTGTGCTGTGTGTGGGTGTGTGTGTACTGTGTGTGGGTGTGTGTGTACTGTGTGTGGGTGTGTGTGTACTGTGTGTGGGTGTGTGTGTACTGTGTGTGTGCTGTGTGTGTACTGTGTGTGGGTGTGTGTGTACTGTGTGTGGGTGTGTGTGTACTGTGTGTGGGTGTGTGTGTACTGTGTGTGGGTGTGTGTGTACTGTGTGTGGGTGTGTGTGTACTGTGTGTGTGTGTACTGTGTGTGGGTGTGTGTGTGCTGTGTGTGGGTGTGTGTGTACTGTGTGTGTGTGTACTGTGTGTGGGTGTGTGTGTACTGTGTGTGCTGTGTGTGTACTGTGTGTGGGTGTGTGTGTACTGTGTGTGTGTGTGCTGTGTGTGGGTGTGTGTGTACTGTGTGTGTGTGTACTGTGTGTGGGTGTGTGTGTACTGTGTGTGCTGTGTGTGTACTGTGTGTGGGTGTGTGTGTACTGTGTGTGTGTGTACTGTGTGTGGGTGTGTGTGTACTGTGTGTGGGTGTGTGTGTACTGTGTGTGGGTGTGTGTGTACTGTGTGTGGGTGTGTGTGTACTGTGTGTGGGTGTGTGTGTACTGTGTGTGGGTGTGTGTGTACTGTGTGTGGGTGTGTGTGTACTGTGTGTGGGTGTGTGTGTACTGTGTGTGGGTGTGTGTGTACTGTGTGTGGGTGTGTGTGTACTGTGTGTGGGTGTGTGTGTACTGTGTGTGGGTGTGTGTGTACTGTGTGTGGGTGTGTGTGTACTGTGTGTGGGTGTGTGTGTACTGTGTGTGGGTGTACTGTGTGTGGGTGTGTGTGTACTGTGTGTGGGTGTGTGTGTACTGTGTGTGGGTGTGTGTGTGCTGTGTGTGGGTGTGTGTGTACTGTGTGTGTGTGTACTGTGTGTGGGTGTGTGTGTACTGTGTGTGCTGTGTGTGTACTGTGTGTGGGTGTGTGTGTACTGTGTGTGTGTGTACTGTGTGTGGGTGTGTGTGTACTGTGTGTGGGTGTGTGTGTACTGTGTGTGGGTGTGTGTGTACTGTGTGTGGGTGTGTGTGTACTGTGTGTGGGTGTGTGTGTACTGTGTGTGGGTGTGTGTGTGCTGTGTGTGGGTGTGTGTGTACTGTGTGTGTGTGTACTGTGTGTGGGTGTGTGTGTACTGTGTGTGGGTGTGTGTGTACTGTGTGTGGGTGTGTGTGTACTGTGTGTGGGTGTGTGTGTGCTGTGTGTGGGTGTGTGTGTACTGTGTGTGGGTGTGTGTGTACTGTGTGTGCTGTGTGTGTACTGTGTGTGGGTGTGTGTGTACTGTGTGTGTGTGTACTGTGTGTGGGTGTGTGTGTACTGTGTGTGGGTGTGTGTGTACTGTGTGTGGGTGTGTGTGTACTGTGTGTGGGTGTGTGTGTACTGTGTGTGGGTGTGTGTGTACTGTGTGTGGGTGTGTGTGTACTGTGTGTGGGTGTGTGTGTACTGTGTGTGGGTGTGTGTGTACTGTGTGTGGGTGTGTGTGTACTGTGTGTGGGTGTGTGTGTACTGTGTGTGGGTGTGTGTGTACTGTGTGTGGGTGTGTGTGTGCTGTGTGTGGGTGTGTGTGTACTGTGTGTGGGTGTGTGTGGGTGTGTGTGTACTGTGTGTGGGTGTGTGTGGGTGTGTGTGTACTGTGTGTGGGTGTGTGTGTACTGTGTGTGGGTGTGTGTGTGCTGTGTGTGGGTGTGTGTGTACTGTGTGTGGGTGTGTGTGTACTGTGTGTGCTGTGTGTGTACTGTGTGTGGGTGTGTGTGTACTGTGTGTGTGTGTACTGTGTGTGGGTGTGTGTGTACTGTGTGTGGGTGTGTGTGTACTGTGTGTGGGTGTGTGTGTACTGTGTGTGGGTGTGTGTGTACTGTGTGTGGGTGTGTGTGTACTGTGTGTGGGTGTGTGTGTACTGTGTGTGGGTGTGTGTGTACTGTGTGTGGGTGTGTGTGTGCTGTGTGTGGGTGTGTGTGTACTGTGTGTGGGTGTGTGTGTGCTGTGTGTGGGTGTGTGTGTGCTGTGTGTGGGTGTGTGTGTGCTGTGTGTGGGTGTGTGTGTACTGTGTGTGGGTGTGTGTGTGCTGTGTGTGGGTGTGTGTGTACTGTGTGTGGGTGTGTGTGTGCTGTGTGTGGGTGTGTGTGTACTGTGTGTGGGTGTGTGTGTGCTGTGTGTGGGTGTGTGTGTACTGTGTGTGGGTGTGTGTGTGCTGTGTGTGGGTGTGTGTGTGCTGTGTGTGGGTGTGTGTGTACTGTGTGTGGGTGTGTGTGTGCTGTGTGTGGGTGTGTGTGTACTGTGTGTGGGTGTGTGTGTACTGTGTGTGGGTGTGTGTGTGCTGTGTGTGGGTGTGTGTGTACTGTGTGTGGGTGTGTGTGTACTGTGTGTGCTGTGTGTGTACTGTGTGTGGGTGTGTGTGTACTGTGTGTGT
>NW_027621312.1:0-5000 GCF_964198595.1 Lampetra fluviatilis | reverse complement strand
CACACCCACACCCACCCACACGCTCACACACACACCCACCCACACGCTCACACACCCACCCACCCACACGCTCACACACACACCCACCCACACGCTCACACACACACCCACACCCACCCACACGCTCACACACACCCACCCACACGCTCACCCACCCACCCACACGCTCACCCACCCACCCACACGCTCACACACCCACCCACACGCTCACACACCCACCCACACGCTCACACACACACCCACCCACACGCTCACACACCCACCCCACACGCTCACACACCCACCCACCCACACGCTCACACACACACACACACCCACCCACACGCTCACACACCCACCCACCCACACGCTCACACACCCACCCACCCACACGCTCACACACCCACCCACCCACACGCTCACACACACACCCACACGCTCACACACACACCCACCCACACGCTCACACACACACCCACCCACACGCTCACACACCCACCCACCCACACGCTCACACACCCACCCACCCACACGCTCACACACCCACCCACACGCTCACACACCCACCCACACGCTCACACACCCACCCACACGCTCACACACACACCCACCCACACGCTCACACACCCACCCACACGCTCACACACACACCCACCCACCCACACGCTCACACACCCACCCACCCACACGCTCACACACCCACCCACCCACACGCTCACACACACACCCCACCCACACGCTCACACACCCACCCACACGCTCACACACACACCCACCCACCCACACGCTCACACACCCACCCACCCACACGCTCACACACCCACCCACCCACACGCTCACACACACAAATAGTGAACGGGAACTGAATTATTTTTTTCGGCTTCAACCACCAAACTCAACCCGGCTCTCCCCTCCCTCCCTCCCCCTCCTCCTCCCTGTGTCTCTCTCCCCGTGTCTCTCTCCCTGTGTCTCTCTCCCCGTGTCTCTCTCTCCCCGTGTCTCTCTCTCCCCGTGTCTCTCTCTCCCCGTGTCTCTCTCTCCCCGTGTCTCTCTCTCCCCGTGTCTCTCTCTCCCCGTGTCTCTCTCTCCCCGTGTCTCTCTCTCCCCGTGTCTCTCTCTCCCCGTGTCTCTCTCTCCCCGTGTCTCTCTCTCCCCGTGTCTCTCTCTCCCCGTGTCTCTCTCCCCGTGTCTCTCTCCCCGTGTCTCTCTCCCCGTGTCCTCTCTCCCCGTGTCTCTCTCCCCGTGTCTCTCTCCCCGTGTCTCTCTCCCCGTGTCTCTCTCCCCGTGTCTCTCTCCCCCGTGTCTCTCTCCCCGTGTCTCTCTCCCCGTGTCTCTCTCCCCGTGTCTCTCTCCCCGTGTCTCTCTCCCCGTGTCTCTCTCCCCGTGTCTCTCTCCCCGTGTCTCTCTCCCCGTGTCTCTCTCCCCGTGTCTCTCTCCCCGTGTCTCTCTCCCCGTGTCTCTCTCCCCGTGTCTCTCTCCCCGTGTCTCTCTCCCCGTGTCTCTCTCCCCGTGTCTCTCTCCCCGTGTCTCTCTCCCCGTGTCTCTCTCCCCGTGTCTCTCTCCCCGTGTCTCTCTCCCGTGTCTCTCTCCCCGTGTCTCTCTCCCCGTGTCTCTCTGTGACCTGTGTCTCTGTCTCACCTCCCTGTCTCACCTCCCCGTGTGTCCTCTGTCTGTGTCTCTGTCTCACCTCTCCGTGTGTCTCTGTCTGTGTCTCTGTCTCACCTCCGCGTGTCCCTGTGTCTCTCTCTCACCTCCCTGTCTCTGTCTCACCTCCCTGTCTCTGTCTCACCTCCCCGTGTCTGTCTCCGTGTGTCACCGTGTCTGTCTCCGTGTGTCTCTGTCTCACCTCCCCGTGTGTCTCCGTGTGTCACCGTGTCTGTCTCCGTGTGTCTCTGTCTCACCTCCCCGTGTGTCTCCGTGTGTCACCGTGTCTGTCTCCGTGTGTCTCTGTCTCACCTCCCCGTGTGTCTCCGTGTGTCACCGTGTCTGTCTCCGTGTGTCTCTGTCTCACCTCCCCGTGTGTCTCCGTGTGTCACCGTGTCTGTCTCCGTGTGTCTCTGTCTCACCTCCCCGTGTGTCTCTGTCTGTGTCTCCGTGTCTGTCCCCGTGTGTCTCTGTCTGTGTCTCCGTGTCTGTCCCCGTGTGTCTCTGTCTCACCTCCCCGTGTGTCTGTGTCTCCGTGTGTCTCTGTCTGTTTCTCTGTCTGTGTCTCCGTGTCTGTGTCCCCGTGTCTCTGTCCGCTGTGTAGGTTGGCAAGGACACAGTGAGGACAACGGAAGATCCGATTCTGAGACAAGACATGCCGCCTGCATTCAGCAAGTGAGGCAGACTCACAGCTCGCACACAACTCACTCACCCACTCACTCAGTCACTCACTCAGTCACTCACTCACTCAGTCACTCACTCACTCAGCTACTCACTCGCTCAGTCACTCACTGACTCAGTCACTCACTCACTCACTCAGTCACTCACTCACTCACTCATACACTCACTTACACACACACTCACCTCACTCATACACTCACTCACACACACACTCACCCACCACACACACTCACACACTCACCATACACTCACCACACACTCACTCATACACCACCACCATACACCACTCACACACACACTCACACACTCACCCACACACTCACCAACACTCACTCACACACCCACTCAACACTCACTCACACACTCACTCAACACCACTCACACTACACTCACACTTACTCACTCACCCACTCACTCACTAATCACTCACTCACCAACACTCACTCACCTACACCACCCAACACCACCCACTCACACCACACACTCACCACACACACACTCACACACACACTCACACTCCACTCACTCACACACTCACTCAACACTCACTCACACACTCACCCACTCACTCACTCACCCATCCACCACTCACTCACCAACACTCACTCACCTCACCCATACACCACACACTCACCATACACTCACTCACACATACACTCACTCACACACACACTCACTCACACACACACTCACTCACTCATACACTCACTCACTCACCCATACACTCACTCATACACCACTCACTCATACACTCACTCACTCACACCACACACCACTCACTCATACACTCACTCACTCATACACTCACCACTCACTCATACACCACTCACTCACACACACACTCACTCACTCATACACTCACTCACTCATACACTCACTCACTCATACACCACCACTCACTCATACACTCACCACACACACACTCACTCACTCATACACTCACTCACTCATACACTCACACACCACTCATACACTCACTCACTCATACACTCACTCACTCAACACTCACTCACTCATACACTCACTCACTCACTCATACACTCACTCACTCACCATACACTCACTCACCACACCACCCACTCACTCACTCACTCATACACTCACTCACTCACTCATACACTCACTCACTCACTCATACACTCACTCACTCACTCATACACTCACTCATACACTCACTCACTCACCCAACACACTCACTCATTCATACACCACTCACTCATACCACTCACCACTCACTCATACACTCACTCACTCACCCATACACTCACTCACCCATACACTCACACACACCATACACTCACCACTCATACACTCACTCACACACTCACTCACTCACACACTCACTCACACACTCACTCACACACTCATACACTCACCACTCACCCACTCACTCACTCATTCACTCACTCACTCACTCATTCACTCACTCACTCATCACTCACTCACACATACACTCACTCACTCACCTCACCCACTCACTCACCCACTCATACACTCACTCACTCACCCACTCACTCACTCACTCACCCACTCACTCACTCACTCATACACTCACTCACTCACTCATACACTCACTCACTCACCCACTCACTCACTCACTCACCCACTCACTCACTCACTCATACACTCACTCACTCACTCATACACTCACTCACTCACTCATACACTCACTCACTCATACACTCACTCACTCATACACTCACTCACTCATACACTCACTCACTCACTCATACACTCACTCACTCATACACTCACTCACACACTCACTCACTCATACACTCACTCACTCACCCATACACTCACTCACTCATACACTCACTCACTCATACACTCACTCACTCATACACTCACTCACTCACTCATACACTCACTCACTCATACACTCACTCACTCATACACTCACACACTCACTCACTCACACACTCACTCACTCACTCATACACTCACTCACTCATACACTCACTCACTCACTCATACACTCACTCACTCACTCATACACTCACGTCACTCACCCATACACTCACTCACTCATTCACTCACTCACTCACTCATACACTCACTCACTCATACACTCACTCACTCACTCACACACTCACTCACTCATACACTCACTCACTCACTCATACACTCACTCACTCATACACTCACTCACTCATACACTCACTCACTCACTCACTCATACACTCACTCATACACTCACTCACTCACTCATACACTCACTCACTCATACACTCACTCACTCATACACTCACTCACTCATACACTCACTCACTCACTCACACACTCACTCACTCATACACTCACTCACTCATACACTCACTCACTCATACACTCACTCACTCACTCATACACTCACTCACTCACTCACTCATACACTCACTCACTCATACACTCACTCACTCATACACTCACTCACTCATACACTCACTCACTCACTCATACACTCACTCACTCACTCACTCATACACTCATTCATCACTCACTCATACACTCACTCACTCATACACTCACTCACTCACTCACTCACTCACTCATACACTCACTCAACTCATACACTCACTCACTCATACACTCATTCACTCACTCACTCACTCACTCATACACTCACTCACTCACTCATACACTCACACACTCACTCACTCACTCATACACTCACTCACTCATACACTCACTCATACACTCACTCACTCATACAC
>NW_027621311.1:0-8135 GCF_964198595.1 Lampetra fluviatilis | reverse complement strand
GATGGTGTTGGGGGTGGTGGTGGTGGTGGTGGGGGTGGTGGTGGTGGTGGGGGGTGGTGGTGGTGGGGGGTGGTGGTGGTGGGGGTGGTGGTGGTGGGGGGTGGTGGTGGTGGGGGTGGGGGTGGTGGGGGTGGTGGTGGTGGTGGTGGTGGGGGTGGTGGTGGTGGTGGTGGTGGTGGTGGGGGTGGTGGTGGTGGGGGTGGTGGTGGTGGGGGTGGTAGGGGTGGTGGTGGTGGTGGTGGTGGGGGTGGTGGTGGTGGTGGTGGGGGTGGTAGGGGTGGTGGTGGTGGTGGTGGGGGTGGTGGTGGTGGTGGTGGGGGTGGTGGTGGTGGGGGTGGTAGGGGTGGTGGTGGTGGGGGTGGTGGTGGGGGTGGTGGTGGTGGTGGTGGGGGTGGTGGTGGTGGTGGTGAGGGTGGTGGGGGTGGGGGTGGTGGGGGTGGTGGGGGTGGTGGGGGTGGTGGTGGTGGGGGTGGTGGGGGTGGTGGTGGTGGGGGTGGTGGTGGTGGGGGTGGTGGGGGTGGTGGGGGTGGTGGGGGTGGTGGTGGTGGGGTGGTGGGGGTGGTGGTGGTGGGGGGTGGTGGGGGTGGTGGGTGGTGGTGGGGGTGGTGGTGATGGTGGTGGTGATGTCTCCCTCCGTGTCTCCCCCCCCCTGTCCCCCCCCCCCCCCCTCCCCCCCCTCCCCCCCCCTCCCCCCCCCTCCCCCCCCCGTTCCCCCCCCTGCCTCCACCCCCCTGTCCCCCCCCCCTCTTCCCCTAGGCGTGTGCTGCGTATCCTGCCCACGGAGCGCTACAAGGAGCTGGGGGAGCTGCTGGGCTCTGCGAGTCTGCAGCTTTGCCTGCTGGTGGAGCCGGCGCTCACCTCCCGCGGGCGAGCTGAGGCGGCGCGGGCGCTCGTGCGCTTCCTGCACGCCACGGGGCGCGCACAGGTGAGGCGCTCGCTCGCTCGCTCGCCAGCTCGCTCACCCACTCGCTCACCCACTCGCTCACTCACTCGCTCACCCACTCGCTCACTCACCCACTCGCTCACCAGCTAACTCACAGGTGAGGCGCTCGCTCGCTCACCCACTCACTCGCTCACCAGCTCGCTCACCCACTCGCTCACTCACTCACTCACCCGCACACTCACTCACCCACTCACTCACTCACCCGCACACTCACTCACTCACCCACTCACCTGCACGCCACGGGGCGCGCACAGGTGAGGCACAGGCTCACTCACTCACTCGCTCACCCACTCGCTCACTCACCCACTCGCTCACCAGCTAACTCACAGGTGAGGCGCTCGCTCGCTCACCCACTCACTCGCTCACCAGCTCGCTCACCCACTCGCTCACTTCACTCACTCACTCACCCGCACACTCACTCACTCACCCACTCACCTGCACGCCACGGGGCGCGCACAGGTGAGGCACAGGCTCACTCACCAGCTCGCTCACCCACTCGCTCACTCACTCACTCACTCACTCACTCACCCGCACACTCACTCACTCACCCACTCACCTGCACGCCACGGGGCGCGCACAGGTGAGGCACAGGCTCGCTCACCCACTCACTCGCTCACTCACTCGCTCACCCACTCGCTCACTCACCCACTCGCTCCCTCACCCACTCGCTCCCTCACCCACTCACTCACCAGCTAACTCACCCACTCACTCACCAGCTCGTTCACCCACTCGCTCACAAGCTCATCCACTCACTCACCCACTCACTCACCCACTCACCCACTCGCTCACTCACCCACTCGCTCACCAGCTAACTCACCCACTCACTCACCCACTCGCTCACCCACTCGCTCACTCACTAGCTCACCCACTCACCCAGTCACTCACTCGCTCACCCACTCACCTGCACGCCACGGGGCGTGCACAGGTGAGGCGCACGCTCGCTCGCTCACCCACTCGCTCACTCACCCACTCGCTCACCAGCTAACTCACAGGTGAGGCGCTCGCTCGCTCACCCACTCACTCACTCACCCACTCGCTCACAAACTCATCCACTCACTCACCCGCTCACTCAATCACCTGCACGCCACGGGGCGCGCACAGGTGAGGCGCACGCTCGCTCACTCACCCACTCGCTCACCCGCTCGCTCACCCACTCACTCACCCACTCGCTCACCCACTCGCTCACCCACTCACTCACCCACTCACTCACCCACTCACCCACTCGCTCACTCACCCACTCGCTCACCAGCTAACTCACCCACTCACTCACCCACTCGCTCACCCACTCGCTCACTCACTAGCTCACCCACTCGCCCAGTCACTCACTCGCTCATCCACTCACCTGCACGCCACGGGGCGCGCACAGGTGAGACGCAGGCTCGCTCGCTCACCCACTCGCTCACTCACCCACTCGCTCACCAGCTAACTCACAGGTGAGGCGCTCGCTCGCTCACCCGCTCACTCACCCGCTAACTCACCCGCTAACTCACCCGCTAACTCACCCGCTAACTCACAGGTGAGACGCAGGCTCACAGGCTCGCTCACCAGCTCGCTCACCCACTCGCTCGCTCACCCGCTAACTCACCAGCTAACTCACCAGCTAACTCACCAGCTAACTCACAGGTAAGACGCAGGCTCACAGGCTCGCTCACCAGCTCGCTCACCCGCTCGCTCACCCACTCGCTCGCTCACACCGCTAACTCACCCGCTAACTCACCAGCTAACTCACCAGCTAACTCACAGGTGAGACGCAGGCTCACTCACCCACTAGCTCACCCGCTAACTCACCCGCTAACTCACCCGCTAACTCACTCATCGCTCGCTTGCTCACTCACTCGCTCACTCACTCACCTACTCACTCGCCCACTCGCTCACTCACTCGCTCACCAACTAGCTCACCGGCTAACTCACCCGCACGCAAACTCACTCACTCACTTGCTCACTCACTCATCGCTCGCTCGCTCACTCGTTTACTCACTCGCTCACTCATCACTGACTGAGTGAGTGAGTAACTGAGTCACTGACTGACTGACTGAGTGACTGAGTGACTGAGTGAGTGACTGAGTAACTGACTGAGTGACTGACTGACTGAGTGACTGAGTGAGTGAGTGAGCGAGCGAGTGACTGAGTGACTGAGTGACTGGGTGACTGAGTGAGTGGCTGAGCGAGCGAGCAAGTGACTGAGTGACTGACTGAGTGACTGACTGAGTGACTGAGTGAGTGACTGACTGACTGACTGAGTGAGTGACTGACTGAGTGACTGAGTGATTGACTGACTGACTGAGTGAGTGACTAACTGACTACTAACCACCCCCAGGACCTCCTGACTGAGCTGGGCCTGGCTGAGGCTTGTCGCGCTGCGGGCTCCGAGGGGGTCACCGTGCTGGTGGAAGACTCTCTGTGTGACTGAGCGACTGAGTGAGTGACTGAGTGACTGACTGAGTGACTGAGTGACTGACTGACTGACTGAGTGAGTGACTGAGTGACTACCCCCAGGACCTCCTGACTGAGCTGGGCCTGGCCGAGGCTTGTCGCGCTGCGGGCTCCGAGGGGGTCCCCGTGCTGGTGGAAGACTCTCTGTGTGACTGGGTGACTGAGCGAGTGACTGAGTTGACTGAGTGAGTGACTGACTGAGTGAGTGACTGGGTGAGTGAGCTGACGTGATGGTGACTGAGTGACTGGGTGAGTGACTACCCCCAGGACCTCCTGACTGAGCAGGGCCTGGCCGAGGCTTGTCGTGCTGCGGGCTCCGAGGGGGTCCCCGTGCTGGTGGAAGACTCTCTGTGTGATTGAGTGACTGACTGAGTGAGTGACTGAGTGAGTGACTGAGTGACTGACTGAGTGACTGAGTGAGTGACTGAGTGAGTGAGTGAGTGACTACCCCCAGGACCTCCTGACTGAGCTGGGCCTGGCCGAGGCTTGTCGCGCTGCGGGCTCCAAGGGGGTCCCCGTGCTGGTGGAAGACTCTCTGTGTGATTGAGTGACTGACTGAGTGAGTGACTGAGTGAGTGACTGAGTGACTGACTGAGTGACTGAGTGAGTGACTGAGTGACTGGGTGAGTGACTACCCCCAGGACCTCCTGACTGAGCTGGGCCTGGCCGAGGCTTGTCGCGCTGCGGGCTCCGAGGGGGTCACCGTGCTGGTGGAAGACTCTCTGTGTGACTGAGTGAGTGACTGAGTGACTGAGTGACTGAGTGAGTGACTGAGTGAGTGACTGAGTGAGTGACTGACTGACTGAGTGACTGAGTGACTGAGTGAGTGACTACCCCCAGGACCTCCTGACTGAGCTGGGCCTGGCCGAGGCTTGTCGCGCTGCGGGCTCCGAGGGGGTCCCCGTGCTGGTGGAAGACTCTCTGTGTGACTGAGTGAGTGACTGAGTGACTGAGTGAGTGACTGAGTGAGTGACTGAGTGAGTGACTGAGTGAGTGACTGACTGACTGAGTGACTGAGTGACTGAGTGAGTGACTACCCCCAGGACCTCCTGACTGAGCTGGGCCTGGCCGAGGCTTGTCGCGCTGCGGGCTCCGAGGGGGTCCCCGTGCTGGTGGAAGACTCTCTGAGTGACTGACTGAGTGACTGAGTGACTGAGTGACTGAGTGAGTGACTGAGTGACTGAGTGAGTGACTGAGTGAGTGACTGAGTGACTGAGTGAGTGAGTGACTGAGTGACTGACTGAGTGACTGAGTGACTGAGTGACTGAGTGAGTGACTGAGTGACTGAGTGACTGAGTGAGTGAGTGACTGAGTGAGTGAGTGACTGGGTGAGTGACTGAGTGAGTGACTACCCCCAGGACCTCCTGACTGAGCTGGGCCTGGCCGAGGCTTGTCGCGCTGCGGCCTCCGAGGGGGTCCCCGTGCTGGTGGAAGACTCTCTGTGTGACTGAGTGAGTGACTGAGTGAGTGACTGAGTGACTGAGTGAGTGACTGAGTGAGTGAGTGACTGAGTGAGTGACTGAGTGAGTGACTGAGTGAGTGACTACCCCCAGGACCTCCTGACTGAGCTGGGCCTGGCCGAGGCTTGCCGCGCTGCGGCCTCCGAGGGGGTCCCCGTGCTGGTGGAAGACTCTCTGGCGGCGAGAGCCGTGGAGGAATATCTCCGCATGGTGGCCGACCGCTACCTGCAGGACGTGCTGGGTACGGTGACGACGGTCGTGGTTGTGGTGATTGTGGTGATTGTGGTGATGATTGTGGTGATGATTGTGGTGATGATTGTGGTGATTCTGGTGATTGTGATTGTGGTGGTTGTGGTGATTGTGGTGATTGTGGTGATGATTGTGGTGATGATTGTGGTGATTGTGATGATTGTGATGATGATTGTGGTGATTGTGATGATGATTGTGGTGATTGTGATGATTGTGATGATGATTGTGGTGATTGTGATGATTGTGATGATTGTGGTGATTGTGATGATGATTGTGGTGATGATTGTGGTGATTGTGATGATGATTGTGATGATGATTGTGGTGATTGTGATGATGATTGTGATGATTGTGATGATGATTGTGATGATTGTGATGATTGTGATGATTGTGATGATGATTGTGATGATGATGATGGTTTTGATAATGATGATAATGATGATGATGATTGTGATGATGATTATGATGATGATGATTATGATGATTATGATGATGATTATGATTTTGATGATGATGATGATTATGATGATGATGATGATTATGATGATTATGATGATTGTGATGATGATGATGATGATGTTGCCTCGTCGCAGGCGAGTTCATCCGCGCGCTGGTGGACTCTGAGGAGGACTGCGACGTGGAGGTGACCAAGTGCTCCATGGACGAGCTGCAGGAGCGGAGGATCACGCTGCGGATGTGCTGCGAACTCGTGTTCTGCAAGATCCTCGCGTCTCGCTGGTCAGACTCACAGTGACACTCACACAGACGCACACACAGTGACACACACACACACACAGACACACACACACACAGTGACTCACACACACACACAGTGACTCACACACACACACAATGACACACACACAGACACACACACACACAGACGCACACACAGTGACACACACACACAGTGACACTCACACACACACACACAGCTCGTGTTCTGCAAGATCCTCGCGTCTCGCTGGTCAGACTCACAGTGACACTCACACAGACGCACACACAGTGACACACACACACAGACATACACACACACAGTGACTCACACACACACACAATGACACACACACAGACACACACACACAGACACACACACACACAGACGCACACACAGTGACACACACACACAGTGACACTCACACACACACACACAGCTCGTGTTCTGCAAGATCCTCGCGTCTCGCTGGTCAGACTCACAGTGACACTCACACAGTGACTCACACACACACAGACACACACAGTGACACACAGACTCACACAGACTCACACACAGACACACACACAGACACACACAGACACACACACAGACACACACAGACACACACACACACACACAGACACACACACAGACTCACACACAGTGACACACACAGTGACACACACACAGACACACACACACACACAGACACACAGACTCACACACAGTGACACAACAACAACAACAACAACAACCGCCATTCGCCACTAAGTGGCGGTGACGTCACCACGACGCTTGTGCCAGGCCATGTGCACCTTGAGGCCACGTGAAGTGTCGAACGCCCGCTGGCAGGAGGTCACGGGGCAGACCCAGGTGCCACGGGTCGACTGACCGAGATGACCGAGATGACTGGCTGATCCACCACCTGTGCCCCCTACTGTGCCAACTTGCTGTGCTTTAGCCACCCGGCGCTCCGCTCGTTGTTGTGAGCGTCGCTCCTCCGCCCTCCGTTGTTGTTGGAGGGCGACTGCCTCCAACTGCCCAGTAGCGTCCTTCACGAGCCTCCTCCACCGAGGCCGATCTTGACACCGCTGGTACCAGTCATTGGCAAGTCCACTCAGCTCCACGTCCTCCTGTACCACATCACTCCATCTCTTCTCTAGCCCGTGCCGCGCCCGTTTAGCCCCCTCGATCCGGCCGAACAAAAGCTGTTTAGGCATGCGGTGGCTGGGCATGCGGGCTACATGACCCAGCCAACGCAGCCTTGCCTGCCGGAGGAGCTCACTGATGGGACTTTGCCCAGATCTTTCAAGGACTTGTGAGCTCCTCACACAATCCAGCCTGGTTAAACCCAGGATGGATCGTAGGCAGGCCAGCCTAAATGTTTCCAACCGGCGAAGATGCTCCACTAGGGGGGTCCACGTTTCGCAAGCGTAGAGAAGGGAGGGAATGACCGTGGCCGAGAAGACCTGAAGCTTCGTGCGGAGTGACAGACCAGGTAGCTTCCACACAACGTTACGCAACCGATGAAAAGATATTGCCGCTCGACTGATTCGTAGTGAGACTTCTGCTGTTAAACTGGAGCTGGTCATAAGCACACTGCCCAGGTATGGGAAACTCTCCACTCTCTCCACTACTGCCCCATCACCAATTGGGAGTTGTGGGGGTGGAGTGTCCGATGGTACAAAATACCCAGGCAGGTGCTTAGTTTTGGTGGGGCTGATGGTAAGGCCCCACCTCTTAGTGGCATGCTCCAGTCTCAGCAGCAGCACACACACAGACACTCACACACAGACACACACTCACACACACGCACACAGACTCACACACACACAGACTCACACACACAGTGACACACACACAGACACACACACAGACACACAGACTCACACACAGTGACACACACACAGACACACAGACACACACACAGACTCACACAGACTCACACACACACAGACTCACACACACAGACTCACACACACTCACACACAGACACACTCACACACACACACAGTGACTCACACACTCACAGACACTCACACAAACACACACAGACACTCACACACAGACACACTCACACACACACAGTGACTCACACACAGTGACACACACACAGACACACAGACACACACACAGACTCACACAGACTCACACACACACAGACTCACACACACACACTCACACACACTCACACACAGACACACACAGACACACTCACACACACACAGTGACTCACACACTCACAGATACTCACACACACACAGACACTCACACACAGACACACTCACACACACACAGTGACTCACACACCCACAGACACTCACACTCACACACACAGACTCACACACACACACAG
>NW_027621309.1:121445-125807 GCF_964198595.1 Lampetra fluviatilis | reverse complement strand
GAGTGGGGTGAGTGAGTGAGTGGGTGGGTGAGTGAGTGGGTGAGTGAGGTGGGTGAGTGAGTGGGTGAGTGAGTGAGTGAGTGAGTGGGTGGGTGAGTGAGTGGGTGAGTGGGTGGGTGAGTGAGTGGGTGAGTGAGTGAGTGGGTGGGTGAGTGAGTGGGTGGGTGAGTGAGTGGGTGGGTGAGTGGGTGAGTGAGTGAGTGAGTGGGTGAGTGGGTGAGTGGGTGAGTGGGTGAGTGGGTGGTGAGTGGGTGAGTGAGTGGGTGAGTGGGTGAGTGAGTGAGTGAGTGGGTGGGTGGGTGAGTGAGTGAGTGAGTGGGTGGGTGAGTGAGTGAGTGAGTGGGTGGGTGAGTGAGTGGGTGAGTGAGTGAGTGAGTGGGTGAGTGGGTGAGTGGGTGAGTGGGTGGGTGGGTGGGTGAGTGAGTGAGTGAGTGGGTGAGTGGGTGAGTGGGTGAGTGAGTGAGTGAGTGGGTGAGTGGGTGAGTGAGTGAGTGGGTGGGTGAGTGAGTGGGTGAGTGGGTGAGTGAGTGAGTGGGTGGGTGAGTGAGTGAGTGGGTGGGTGAGTGGGTGAGGTGGGTGAGTGAGTGGGTGGGTGAGTGAGTGAGTGAGTGGGTGAGTGGGTGGGTGGGTGAGTGAGTGAGTGAGTGGGTGGGTGAGTGGGTGAGTGAGTGAGTGAGTGAGTGAGTGAGTGGGTGAGTGGGTGAGTGGGTGAGTGGGTGGGTGGGTGAGTGAGTGGGTGAGTGAGTGAGTGGGTGAGTAGGTGAGTGGGTGAGTGGGTGGTTGAGTGAGTGAGTGGGTGGGTGAGTGAGTGAGTGGGTGAGTGAGTGAGTGGGTGAGTGGGTGAGTGGGTGGGTGAGTGAGTGAGTGAGTGGGTGGGTGGGTGGGTGGGTGGGTGAGTGAGTGAGTGAGTGGGTGGGTGGGTGGTGAGTGAGTGAGTGGGTGGGTGGGTGGGTGGTGAGTGGGTGGGTGGGTGAGTGAGTGAGTGGGTGGGTGAGTGGGTGAGTGGGTGGGTGGGTGGGTGGGTGAGTGGGTGGGTGAGTGGGTGGGTGGGTGAGTGGGGTGAGTGAGTGAGTGGGTGAGTGAGTGAGTGGGTGGGTGAGTTGGTGGGTGAGTGGGTGAGTGAGTGAGTGAGTGGGTGGGTGAGTGAGTGAGTGAGTGAGTGGGTGGATGGGTGAGTGGGTGGGTGGGTGGGTGGGTGAGTGGGTGGGTGAGTGAGTGAATGAGTGGGTGGGTGAGTGGGTGAGTGAGTGAGTGAGTGGGTGAGTGAGTGAGTGGGTGAGTGAGTGAGTGGGTGGGTGAGTGGGTGAGTGAGTGGGTGAGTGAGTGGGTGGGTGGGTGGGTGGGTGAGTGAGTGGGTGAGTGAGTGGGTGAGTGGGTGAGTGGGTGGGTGGGTGGGTCAGTGGGTGAGTGAGTGGGTGAGTGAGTAGGTGAGTGGGTGGGTGAGTGGGTGCGTGAGTGAGTGGGTGTGTGAGTGAGTGGGTGAGTGAGTGAGTGGGTGAGTAGGTGAGTGGGTGAGTGGGTGAGTGAGTGAGTGAGTGGGTGGGTGAGTGAGTGAGTGGGTGAGTGAGTGAGTGGGTGAGTGGGTGAGTGGGTGGGTGAGTGAGTGAGTGAGTGGGTGGGTGGGTGGGTGGGTGAGTGAGTGAGTGAGTGGGTGGGTGGGTGGGTGGGTGGGTGAGTGAGTGAGTGGGTGGGTGGGTGGGTGAGTGGGTGGGTGGGTGAGTGAGTGGGTGGGTGAGTGGGTGAGTGGGTGGGTGGGGTGGGTGGGTGAGTGGGTGGGTGAGTGGGTGGGTGAGTGAGTGGGTGGGTGAGTGGGTGGGTGAGTGAGTGGGTGAGTGAGTGAGTGGGTGGGTGAGTGGAGTGAGTGAGTGGGTGGGTGGGTGAGTGGGTGGGTGGGTGAGTGGGTGGGTGGGTGGGTGGGTGGGTGGGTGAGTGAGTGAGTGAGTGGGTGGGTGAGTGGGTGAGTGAGTGAGTGGTGAGTGAGTGAGTGGGTGAGTGAGTGAGTGGGTGGGTGAGTGGGTGAGTGAGTGGGTGAGTGAGTGGGTGGGTGGGTGGGTGGGTGAGTGAGTGAGTGAGTGGGTGAGTGAGTGGGGTGAGTGGGTGAGTGGGTGGGTGGGTGGGTGAGTGGGTGAGTGGGTGAGTGAGTGGGTGAGTGGGTGAGTGAGTAGGTGAGTGGGTGGGTGAGTAGGTGAGTGGGAGTGGGGTGAGTGGGTGCGTGAGTGAGTGGGTGGGTGGGTGGGTGAGTGAATGAGTGAGTGAGTGAGTGGGTGGGTGGGTGGGTGGGGTGGGTGAGTGGGTGGGTGTGAGTGAGTGGGTGGGTGGGTGGGTGGGTGAGTGAGTGGGTGGGTGGGTGGGTGAGTGAGTGAGTGGGTGGGTGGGTGAGTGAGTGAGTGGGTGGGTGGGTGAGTGAGTGAGTGGGTGGGTGGGTGGGTGAGTGAGTGGTGGGTGGGTGTGAGTGAGTGAGTGGGTGGGTGGGTGGGTGGGTGAGTGAGTGAGTGAGTGAGTGAGTGGGTGAGTGAGTGAGTGAGTGGTTGGGTGGGTGAGTGAGTGAGTGAGTGGGTGGGTGAGTGAGTGAGTGGGTGGGTGGGTGAGTGAGTGAGTGGGTGGGTGGGTGAGTGAGTGAGTGGGTGGGTGGGTGAGTGAGTGGGTGGGTGGGTGGGTGGGTGAGTGGGTGAGTGAGTGGGTGAGTGAGTGGGTGGGTGGGTGGGTGAGTGGGTGGGGTGAGTGAGTGGGTGAGTGGGTGGGGTGAGTGGGTGGGTGAGTGGGTGAGTGGGGTGGGTGAGTGGATGGGTGAGTGGGTGAGTGGGTGAGTGGGTGGGTGAGTGGGTGAGTGAGTGGGTGGTGTGGGTGGGTGGGTGAGTGATGGGTGAGTGGGGTGGGTGGGTGAGTGGGTGAGTGGGTGGGTGAGTGGGTGGGTGGGTGAGTGGGTGGGTGAGTGGGTGGGTGGGTGAGTGGGTGGGTGAGTGAGTGGGTGGGTGAGCGGGTGGGTGAGTGAGTGGTGGGGTGGGTGGGTGGGTGGGTGAGTGGGTGAGTGGTGGTGGGTGAGTGGGTGGGTGAGTGAGTGGGTGAGTGGGGTGTGGGTGGGTGAGTGGGTGGGTGAGTGGTGGGTGAGTGAGTGGGTGGGTGAGTGGGTGGGTGAGTGGGTGGGTGAGTGGGTGGGTGGGTGAGTGGGTGGGTGAGTGGGTGGGTGGGTGAGTGGGTGAGTGGGTGAGTGGGTGGGTGAGTGGGTGGGTGAGTGGGTGGGTGAGTGGGTGAGTGAGTGGGTGAGTGGGTGAGTGAGTGGGTGAGTGAGTGGGTGGGTGAGTGGGTGGGTGAGTGGGTGAGTGGGTGAGTGGGTGGGTGAGTGGGTGAGTGGGTGAGTGAGTGGGTGGGTGGGTGAGTGGGTGGGTGGGTGAGTGGGTGGGTGAGTGGGTGGGTGAGTGGGTGGGTGAGTGGGTGGGTGAGTGAGTGGGTGGGTGGGTGAGTGGGTGGGTGAGTGAGTGGGTGGGTGGGTGGGTGGGTGAGTGGGTGGGTGAGTGAGTGAGTGAGTGGGTGGGTGGGTGGGTGAGTGGGTGGGTGAGTGAGTGGGTGGGTGGGTGGGTGGGTGAGTGGGTGAGTGAGTGAGTGGGTGAGTGGGTGGGTGAGTGAGTGGGTGAGTGGGTGAGTGGGTGGGTGAGTGGGTGGGTGAGTGGGTGAGTGAGTGAGTCGGTGAGTGAGTGGGTGGGTGGGTGAGTGGGTGGGTGGGTGGGTGGGTGAGTGGGTGGGTGGGTGAGTGGGTGGGTGAGTGGATGGGTGGGTGAGTGGGTGGGTGAGTGAGTGGGTGAGTGGATGGGTGGGTGGGTAGGTGAGTGGGTGAGTGGGTATAGGTGGGTGGGTGAGTGGGTGGGTGAGTGGGTGAGTGGGTGGGTGAGTGGGTGAGTGGGTGGGTGAGTGGGTGAGTGGGTGGGTGAGTGGGTGAGTGGGTGAGTGGGTGGGTGGATGAGTGGGTGAGTGGGTGGGTGGGTGAGTGGGTGAGTGGGTGGGTGAGTGTCTGACTGACTGAGTGACTAAGTGACTGAGTGACTGACTGACTGATTAAGTGAGTGGTTGAGTGAGTGATTTAGTGAGTGACTGAGTGACTGAGTGACTGACTGAGTGACTGAGTGACTAACTGACTGACTGAGTGAGTGAGTGAGTGACTGAGTGAGTGATTGAGTGAGTGTCTGACTAAGTGACTGAGTGACTGACTGACTGATTAAGTGAGTGGTTGAGTGAGTGATTGAGTGAGTGACTGAGTGAGTGACTGAGTGACTGACTGAGTGACTGAGTGACTAACTGACTGACTGAGTGAGTGAGTGACTGAGTGACTCTGAGTCTGTGTCTCACCCCCACCAGCTCGGGGTTGTC
>NW_027621309.1:98945-113945 GCF_964198595.1 Lampetra fluviatilis | reverse complement strand
ACTCACCCACCCACCCACTCACCCACTCACTCACCCACCCCACTCACCCACCCACCCACTCACCCACTCACTCACTCACTCACCCACCCACTCACTCACTCACTCACTCACCCACCCACCCACTCTCTCAGCGCGAGTGTTTCAGGACCAGGACCAGCACTCCCTCACGTTCCGCTCGCTCAGTCAGTCACTCACTCACTCACTCACCCACCCACCCACCCACTCACCCACCCCACTCACCCACTCACCCACCCACCCACTCACCCACTCACTCACCCACCCACTCACCCACCCACCCACCCACTCACCCACTCACCCACCCACTCACTCACCCCACCCACCCACTCTCTCAGCGCGAGTGTTTCAGGACCAGGACCAGCACTCCCTCACGTTCCGCTCGCTCAGTCAGTCAGTCACTCACTCACCCACCCACCCACCCACCCACCCACCCACTCACCCACCCACTCACCCACTCACCCACCCACCCACTCACCCACTCACTCACCCACCCACTCACCCACCCACCCACCCACTCACCCACTCACTCACTCACCCACCCACTCACTGACCCACCCACCCACTCTCTCAGCGCGAGTGTTTCAGGACCAGGACCAGCACTCCCTCACGTTCCGCTCGCTCAGTCAGTCACTCACTCACTCACCCACCCACCCACCCACCCACTCACCCACCCACTCACCCACTCACCCACCCACCCACTCACCCACTCACTCACCCACCCACTCACCCACCCACCCACCCACTCACCCACTCACTCACTCACCCACCCACTCACTCACCCACCCACCCACTCTCTCAGCGCGAGTGTTTCAGGACCAGGACCAGCACTCCCTCACGTTCCGCTCGCTCAGTCAGTCACTCACTCACTCACCCACTCACCCACTCACCCACCCACTCACCCACTCACCCACCCACCCACTCACCCCACCCACCCCACCCACTCACCCACCCACCCACTCACTCACTCACCCACCCACTCACTCACCCACCCACTCTCTCAGCACGAGTGTTTCAGGACCAGGACCAGCACTCCCTCACGCTCCGCTCGCTCAGTCACTCACCCACCCACCCACCCACTCACCCACCCACCAACTCACCCACTCACCCACCCACCCACTCACTCACCCACCCACTCACCCACTCACTCACCCACCCACCCACCCACCACTCTCAGCGCGAGTGTTTCAGGACCAGGACCAGCACTCCCTCACGCTCCGCTCGCTCAGTCAGTCACTCACTCACTCACTCACCCACCCACCCACCCACTCACCCACCCACTCACCCACTCACCCACCCACTCACCCACCCACCCACCCACTCACCCACTCACTCACTCACCCACCCACCCACTCACCCACCCACCCACCCACCCACCCACTCACCCACCCACTACTCTCAGCGCGAGTGTTTCAGGACCAGGACCAGCACCCCCTCACGTTCCGCTCGCTCACTCACTCAGTCACTCACTCACCCACTCACTCACCCACCCACCCACTCACCCACCCACCCACCCACTCACCCACCCACCCACCCACCCACTCACCCACCCACTCACCCACTCACCCACCCACTCACCCACTCACCCACCCACTCTCTCAGCGGGAGTGTTTCAGGACCAGGACCAGCACTCCCTCACGTTCCGCTCGCTCACTCACTCAGTCACTCACTCACCCACTCACTCACCCACCCACCCACTCACCCACCCACCCACTCACCCACCCACCCACTCACCCACCCACCCACCCACCCACTCACCCACCCACTCACCCACTCACCCACCCACTCACCCACTCACCCACCCACTCTCTCAGCGCGAGTGTTTCAGGACCAGGACCAGCACTCCCTCACGCTCCGCTCGCTCACTCACTCAGTCACTCACTCACCCACTCACTCACCCACCCACCCACTCAACCACCCACCCACCCACCCACCCACTCACCCACCCACTCACCCACCCACTCACCCACTCACCCACCCACTACTCTCAGCGCGAGTGTTTCAGGACCAGGACCAGCACTCCCTCACGTTCCGCTCGCTCACTCACTCAGTCACTTACTCACCCACTCACCCACTCACCCACCCACTCACTCACCCACCCACTCACCCACCCACTCACCCACCCACCCACTCACCCACCCACCCACTCACCCACCCACCCACTCACCCACCCACTACTCTCAGCGCGAGTGTTTCAGGACCAGGACCAGCACTCCCTCACGTTCCGCTCGCTCAGTCACTCATTCACTCACCCACTCACCCACTCACCCACCCACCCACCCACTCACCCACCCACCAACTCACCCACTCACCCACCCACCCACTCACCCACCCACCCACTCACCCACTCACTCACTCACCCACCCACTCACACCACTCACCCACCCACCCACTCACCCACCCACCCACTCACCCACTCACTCACTCACCCACCCACCCACTCACCCACTCACTCACTCACCCACCCACTCACCCACTCACCCACCCACCCCACTCACCCACCCACCCACTCACCCACTCACTCACTCACTCACCCACTCACCCACCCACTCACTCACCCACTCACCCCACCCACTAACCCACCCACTCTCTCAGCGCGAGTGTTTCAGGACCAGGACCAGCACTCCCTCACGCTCCGCTCGCTCAGTCACTCATTCACTCACCCACTCACCCACCCACCCACTCACCCACTCACCCACCCCCACCCACCCCACCCACCCACCCCACCCACTCACCCACCCACCCACCCCACCCACTCACCCACCCACCCACCCACTCACCCACCCACCCACCCACCCACTCACCCACTCACTCACTCACCCACCCACCCACTCTCTCAGCGCGAGTGTTTCAGGGACCAGGACCAGCACTCCCTCACGCTCCGCTCGCTCAGTCACTCACTCACCCACCCACTCACTCACTCACCCACTCACCCACCCACTCACTCACTCACCCACTCACCCACCCACTCACCCACCCACCACTCTCAGCGCGAGTGTTTCAGGACCAGGACCAGCACTCCCTCACGTTCCGCTCGCTCACTCACTCAGTCACCCACTCACCCACTCACTCACCCACCCACCCACTCACCCACCCACCCACTCACCCACTCACCCACCCACCCACTCACCCACTCACTCACCCACCCACTCACCCACCCACCCACCCACTCACCCACTCACTCACTCACTCACTCACCCACCCACTCACTCACCCACCCACCCACTCTCTCAGCGCGAGTGTTTCAGGACCAGGACCAGCACTCCCTCACGTTCCGCTCGCTCAGTCAGTCACTCACTCACTCACCCACTCACCCACTCACCCACCCACTCACCCACTCACCCACCCACCCACTCACCACCCACCCACCCACTCCACCCACCCACCCACCACCACTCACCCACCCACCCACTCACTCACTCACCCACCCACTCACTCACTCACCCACCCACTCTCTCAGCACGAGTGTTTCAGGACCAGGACCAGCACTCCCCTCACGCTCCGCTCGCTCAGTCACTCACCCACCCACCCACTCACCCCACCCACCAACTCACCCACTCACCCACCCACCCACCCACTCACTCACCCACCCACTCACCCACTCACTCACCCACCCACCCACCCACCCACCACTCTCAGCGCGAGTGTTTCAGGACCAGGACCAGCACTCCCTCACGCTCCGCTCGCTCAGTCAGTCACTCACTCACTCACTCACCCCACCCACCCACCCACTCACCCACCCACTCACCCACTCACCCACCCACTCACCCACCCACCCACCCACTCACCCACTCACTCACTCACCCACCCACCCACCCACCCACTCACCCACCCACCCACCCACTCACCCACCCACTACTCTCAGCGCGAGTGTTTCAGGACCAGGACCAGCACCCCCTCACGTTCCGCTCGCTCACTCACTCAGTCACTCACTCACTCCACTCACTCACCCACCCACCCACTCACCCACCCACCCACTCACCCACCCACCCACCCACTCACCCACCCACCCACCCACCCACTCACCCACCCACTCACCCACTCACCCACCCACTCACCCACTCACCCACCCACTCTCTCAGCGGGAGTGTTTCAGGACCAGGACCAGCACTCCCTCACGTTCCGCTCGCTCACTCACTCAGTCACTCACTCACCCACTCACTCACCCACCCACCCACTCACCCACCCCACCCACCCACTCACCCCACCCACCCACCCACCCACTCACCCACCCACTCACCCACTCACCCACCCACTCACCCACCCACTCTCTCAGCGCGAGTGTTTCAGGACCAGGACCAGCACTCCCTCACGCTCCGCTCGCTCACCTCACTCAGTCACTCACTCACCCACTCACTCACCCACCCACCCACTCACCCACCCACCCACCCACCCACCCACTCACCCACCCACTCACCCACCCACTCACCCACTCACCCCACCCACTACTCTCAGCGCGAGTGTTTCAGGACCAGGACCAGCACTCCCTCACGTTCCGCTCGCTCACTCACTCAGTCACTTACTCACCCACTCACCCACTCACCCACCCACTCACTCACCCACCCACTCACCCACTCACTCACCCCACCCACCCACTCACCCCACCCACCCACTCACCCACCCACCCCACTCACCCACCCACTACTCTCAGCGCGAGTGTTTCAGGACCAGGACCAGCACTCCCTCACGTTCCGCTCGCTCAGTCACTCATTCACTCACCCACTCACCCACTCACCCACCCACCCACCCACCCACTCACCCACCCACCAACTCACCCACTCACCCACCCACCCACTCACCCACCCACCCACTCACCCACTCACTCACTCACTCACCCACCCACTCACCCACTCACCCACCCACCCACTCACCCACCCACCCACTCACCCACTCACTCACTCACCCACCCACCCACTCACCCACTCACTCACTCACCCACCCACTCACCCACTCACCCACCCACCCACTCACCCACCCACCCACTCACCCACTCACTCACTCACTCACCCACTCACCCCACCCACTCACTCACCCACTCACCCACCCACTAACCCACCCACTCTCTCAGCGCGAGTGTTTCAGGGACCAGGACCAGCACTCCCTCACGCTCCGCTCGCTCAGTCACTCATTCACTCACCCACTCACCCACCCACCCCACTCACCCACTCACCCACCCACCCACCCACTCACCCACCCACCCACCCACTCACCCACACACCCACCCACCACCCACCCACCCACCCACCCACTCACCCACTCACTCACTCACCCACCCACCCACTCTCTCAGCGCGAGTGTTTCAGGACCAGGACCAGCACTCCCTCACGCTCCGCTCGCTCAGTCACTCACTCACCCACCCACTCACTCACTCACCCACCTCACCCACCCACTCACTCACCCACTCACCCACCCACTCACCCACCCACCACTCTCAGCGCGAGTGTTTCAGGACCAGGACCAGCACTCCCTCACGTTCCGCTCGCTCACTCACTCAGTCACCCACTCACCCACTCACTCACCCACCCACCCACTCACCCACCCACCCACTCACCTCACTCACCCACCCACTCACTCACTCACCCACTCACCCACCCACTCACCCACACCACTACTCTCAGCGCGAGTGTTTCAGGACCAGGACCAGCACTCCCTCACGCTCCGCTCGCTCAGTCACTCACTCACCCACCCACTCACCCACCCACCCACCCACCCACTCACCCACCCACCCACCCACTCACCCACCCACTCACCCACCCACTCACCCACTCACCCACCCACTCACTCACCCACCCACTCACCCACCCACTCACCCACCCACCCACCCACTCACCCACCCACCACACCACTCACCCACTCACTCACTCACCCACCCACCCACCCACTCACCCACCCACCCACCCACTCACCCACCCACCCACCCACCCACTCACCCACCCACTACTCTCAGCGCGAGTGTTTCAGGACCAGGACCAGCACCCCCTCACGTTCCCGCTCGCTCACTCACTCAGTCACTCACTCACCCACTCACTCACCCACCCACCCACTCACCCACCCACCCACCCACTCACCACCACCCACCCACCCACTCACCCACCCACTCACCCACTCACCCACCCACTCACCCACTCACCCACCCACTCTCTCAGCGGGAGTGTTTCAGGACCAGGACCAGCACTCCCTCACGTTCCGCTCGCTCACTCACTCAGTCACTCACTCACCCACTCACTCACCCACCCACCCACTCACCCACCCACCCACTCACCCACCCACCCACCCACTCACCCACCCACTCACCCACTCACCCACCCACTCACCCACTCACCCACCCACTCTCTCAGCGCGAGTGTTTCAGGACCAGGACCAGCACTCCCTCACGCTCCGCTCGCTCACTCACTCAGTCACTCACTCACCCACTCACTCACCCACCCACCCACTCACCCACCCACCCACCCACCCACCCACTCACCCACCCACTCACCCACCCACTCACCCACTCACCCACCCACTACTCTCAGCGCGAGTGTTTCAGGACCAGGACCAGCACTCCCTCACGTTCCGCTCGCTCACTCACTCAGTCACTTACTCACCCACTCACCCACTCACCCACCCACTCACTCAACCCACCCACTCACCCACCCACTCACCCACCCACCCACTCACCCACCCACCCACTCACCCACCCACCCACTCACCCACCCACTACTCTCAGCGCGAGTGTTTCAGGACCAGGACCAGCACTCCCTCACGTTCCGCTCGCTCAGTCACTCATTCACTCACCCACTCACCCACTCACCCACCCACCCACCCACTCACCCACCCACCAACTCACCCACTCACCCACCCACCCACTCACCCACCCACCCACTCACCCACTCACTCACTCACCCACCCACTCACCCACTCACCCACCCACCCACTCACCCACCCACCCACTCACCCACTCACTCACTCACCCACCCACCCACTCACCCACTCACTCACTCACCCACCCCACTCACCCACTCACCCACACCCCACCCACTCACCCACCCACCCACTCACCCACTCACTCACTCACTCACCCACTCACCCACCCACTCACTCACCCACTCACCCACCCACTAACCCACCCACTCTCTCAGCGCGAGTGTTTCAGGACCAGGACCAGCACTCCCTCACGCTCCGCTCGCTCAGTCACTCATTCACTCACCCACTCACCCACCCACCCACTCACCCACTCACCCACCCACCACCCACTCACCCACCCACCCACCCACTCACCCACCCACCCACCCACCCACTCACCCACCCACCCACCCACCCACTCACCCACTCACTCACTCACCCACCCACCCACTCTCTCAGCGCGAGTGTTTCAGGACCAGGACCAGCACTCCCTCACGCTCCGCTCGCTCAGTCACTCACTCACCCACCCACTCACTCACTCACCCACTCACCCACCCACTCACTCACCCACTCACCCACCCACCCACCACTCTCAGCGCGAGTGTTTCAGGACCAGGACCAGCACTCCCTCACGTTCCGCTCGCTCACTCACTCAGTCACCCACTCACCCACTCACTCACCCACCCACCCACTCACCCACCCACCCACTCACTCACTCACCCACCCACTCACTCACCCACTCACCCACCCACTCACCCACCCACTACTCTCAGCGCGAGTGTTTCAGGACCAGGACCAGCACTCCCTCACGCTCCGCTCGCTCAGTCACTCACTCACCCACCCACTCACCCACCCACCCACCCACCCACTCACCCACCCACCCACCCACCCACTCACCCACCCACTCACCCACCCACTCACCCACTCACCCACCCACTCACTCACCCACCCACTCACCCACCCACTCACCCACCCACCCACCCACTCACCCACCCACCCACCCACTCACCCACCCACTCACCCACCCACTCACCCACCCACCCACCCACCCACTCACCCACCCACCCACTCACCCACCCACTCACCCACCCACCCACCCACTCACCCACCCACCCACTCACCCACCCACTCACCCACTCACCCACCCACCAACTCACCCACTCACTCACCCACCCACTCGACCCACCCACCCACCCACTCACCCACCCACCCACCCACTCACCCACCCACCCACTCACCCCACCCACCACTCTCTCAGCGCGAGTGTTTCAGGACCAGGACCAGCACTCCCTCACGCTCCGCTCGCTCAGTCACTCACTCACTCACCCACTCACCCACCCACTCACTCACTCACTCACTCACCACCCACCCACCCACTCACCCACCCACTCACTCACTCACCCACCCACCCACCCACTCACCCACCCACTCACTCACTAACCCACCCACTCTCTCAGCGCGAGTGTTTCAGGACCAGGACCAGCACTCCCTCACGTTCCGCTCGCTCACTCACTCAGTCACCCACTCACCCACTCACTCACCCACCCACCCACTCACCCACCCACCCACCCACTCACCCACCCACCCACCCACTCACCCACCCACTCACCCACTCACCCACCCATTCACCCACTCACCCACCCACTCACCCACTCACCCACCCACCCACCCACCCACTCACCCACCCACCCACCCACCCACTCACCCACCCACTCACCCACCCACCCACCCACCCACTCTCTCAGCGCGAGTGTTTCAGGACCAGGACCAGCACTCCCTCACGCTCCGCTCGCTCACTCACTCAGTCACCCACTCACCCACCCACTCACCCACCCACCCACCCACCCACTCACCCACCCACTCACCCACCCACCCCACCCACTCTCTCAGCGCGAGTGTTTCAGGACCAGGACCAGCACTCCCTCACGCTCCGCTCGCTCACTCACTCAGTCACCCACTCACCCACCCACTCACCCACCCACCCACCCACTCACCCACCCACCCACTCACTCACCCACCCACCACTCTCAGCGCGAGTGTTTCAGGACCAGGACCAGCACTCCCTCACGCTCCGCTCGCTCAGTCACTCATTCACTCACCCACTCACCCACTCACTCACCCACCCACCCACCCACTCACCCACCCACCCACTCACTCACCCACCCACTCACCCACTCACACCACCCACTCACCCACTCACCCACCCACCCACCCACTCACCCACCCACCCACTCACCCACCACTCTCAGAGCGCGAGTGTTTCAGGACCAGGACCAGCACTCCCTCACGCTCCGCTCGCTCACTCACTCAGTCACCCACTCACCCACCCCACTCACCCACCCACCCACCCACTCACCACCACCCACTCACCCACCCACCCACCCACCCTCTCACCCACCCACTCACCCACCCACCCACCCACTCACCCACCCACCCACCCACTCACCCACCCACCCACTCACTCACTAACCCACCCACTCTCTCAGCGCGAGTGTTTCAGGACCAGGACCAGCACTCCCTCACGCTCCGCTCGCTCCGCTTGGACGACGCGGGACTCTATCGCTGTGAGGCAACCGTGGAGAGTCGGGGAGAGTTGTCCTACAGAGACATCAGCCTTGTCGTACTGGGTGAGACACAGAGAGAGACACACAGAGACACACAGAGACACACACAGCGAGTTGTCCTACAGAGACATCAGCCTCGTCGTGCTGGGTGAGACACACACACAGACACACACAGAGACACACAGAGACACACACAGAGAGTTGTCCTACAGAGACATCAGCCTTGTCGTGCTGGGTGAGAGAGACACAGAGACACACACAGAGACACACACAGAGAGTTGTCCTACAGAGACATCAGCCTCGTGGTGCTGGGTGAGAGAGACACAGAGACACACACAGAGACACAGAGACATACACACACAGAGACACACACAGAGACACAGAGACATACACACACAGAGACACACACAGAGACACAGAGACACACACACAGAGACACAGAGACACACACAGAGACACAGAGACACACACACACAGAGACACACACAGAGACACAGAGACACACAGAGACACACAGAGAGAGACACACAGAGAGTTGTCCTACAGAAACATCAGCCTCGTGGTACTGGGTGAGAGAGACACAGAGACACAGAGACACACACAGAGACACAGAGAGACAGAGACACAGAGACACAGAGACACACACAGAGACACACAGAGACACACACAGAGAGTTGTCCTACAGAGACATCAGCCTTGTCGTGCTGGGTGAGAGAGACACAGAGACACTCACAGAGACACACACACAGAGACACAGAGACACAGAGAGAGACACAGAGAGTTGTCCTACAGAGACATCACTCTGGTGGTGCTGGGTGAGACACAGAGACAAAGATCCCCCGTATAGCCTTAACAGACTGTAGGGGCAAGTGCTGTTAGCGAGCACCTATGAAGGCCGGCACGGCACACGAGGGGGTGGGGTGGCCAGCACCACGCCCGACCGCCTTTGTCTCCCCAGTGACGATGTTTACACACCGCACAAGGTACTCATTTAAGGCTGAGTCGACCTAGACACAGAGACACACACAGAGACACACACAGAGACACACACAGAGACACAGAGACACACACAGAGACACGCAGAGAGTTGTCCTACAGAGACATCAGCCTCGTGGTGCTGGGTGAGAGAGACACAGAGAGAGACACACAGAGACACACACAGAGACACAGACACAGAGACACAGAGAGAGACACAGAGAGAGAGAGACACACAGAGACACACACAGAGACACAGACACAGAGACACAGAGACACACAGAGAGACACACAGAGAGAGACACAGACACACACAGAGACACACACAGAGACACATACAGAGACATCAGCCTCGTGGTGCTGGGTGAGAAAGACACAGAGACACAGAGAGACACACACAGGGACACAGAGACACACAGAGATACACACACAGACACAGAGACACAGACACAGAGACACACACACAGAGAGACACACAGGGAGAGACACAGACACACACAGAGACACACACAGAGACACACACAGAGACACACACAGAGACAGAGACACAAAGAGACACACAGAGAGACACACAGAGAGAGACACAGACACACACAGAGACACACAGAGACACACACAGAGACACACACAGAGACACACACAGAGACACACACAGAGACACAGAGACACACACAGAGACACACACAGAGACACACACACAGACACACGCAGAGACACACGCAGAGACACACGCAGAGACACACACAGAGACACACGCAGAGACACACGCAGAGAGACACACACAGAGAGACACACACACAGAGACACAGACACAGAGAGACACACAGAGACACACACAGAGAGACACACACAGAGAGACACACACACAGAGACACACACACAGAGACACACAAACAGAGACACACAGAGAGAGAGAGAGAGACACACACACAGACACACACAGATACACACAGAGACACAGAGAGAGAGACACACACACAGAGACATAGAGACAGAGACACACACAGAGACACACACAGAGAGAGAGACACACACAGAGACACACAAAGAGTGTAGTGTATAGTGTAGTGTATAGTGTAGTGTATAGTGTAGTGTATAGAAGTGTAGTGTGTGGTGTAGTGTATAGTGTAGTGTATAGTGTCATATAGTTGTAAAGCAGACAGATTTATTGATCATGATGTATGATGCTGACTGACTCCCCCCCCCCCACTGTCCCCCCCCACTCTCCCCCCCCCCCACTATCCCCCCCCCCACCCCCCTCTCCCCCCTCCCCACTATACCCCCCCACTCTCCTCCCACTCTCCCCCCCCCACTATCCCCCCGCCCACCCCCCACTCCCCCCACCCCCCCCACTCTCCCCCCCCACTCCCCCCCCCCACCCACCCCCCACTCTCCCCCCACTACCCCCCCCCTCACCCCCCCCCCACTCTCCCCCCCCCCCCCACTATCCCCCCCCCACCCCCCTCTCCCCCCCCCCCACTATACCCCCCCACTCTCCTCCCACTCTCCCCCCCCACTATCCCCCCGCCCACCCCCCACTCCCCCCACCCCCCCCACTCTCCCCCCCACCACCCCACCCCCCCCACCACCCCCCACACTCTCCCCCCCCCCACCCCCCCACCCCCCCCCCCCACTCTCCCCCCCCCACTACCCCCCCCCCACCCCACCCCCCCCCACCCACCCCCCCCCCCCCACCCCCCCCCCACTCTCCCCCCCCCACTACCCCCCCCCCACCCACCCCCCCCCCACCCACCCCCCCCCCCACCCCCCCCCCACTCTCCCCCCCCCACTACCCCCCCCCACCCCACCCCCCCCCACTCTCCCCCCACCCCCCACCACCCCCCCACTCTCCCCCCACCCTCCTCCCCCCCCACCCCCCCACCCCCCCACTACCCCCCCCCCAGTCCCCCCCCGTGTTTCTGTCTCTCCCCGTGAGATGAACGCGACGTCTGGAACCGGACAGACGGTGACCCTCACCTGTAGGATCGAGGCCGGGTCACCCGCCCCTATAATCACCTGGTCACGGTGAGTAGCCTATAGGGTCAATCCTATAGGATCACTCCTATAGGATCACTCCTATAGGATCACGCCTATAGGGTCACCCCAGTGACCCTCATCTGTAGGATCGAGGCCGGGTCACCCGCCCCTATAATCACCTGGTCACGGTGAGTAGCCTATAGGGTCGCTCCTATAGGGTCAATCCTATAGGATCACTCCTATAGGATCACTCCGATAGGGTCACCCCAGTGACCCTCATCTGTAGGATCGAGTCTGGGTCACCCGCCCCTATAATCACCTAGTCACGGTGAGTAGTCTATAGGGTCACTCCTATAGGGTCAATCCTATAGGGTCAATCCTATAGGGTCAATCCTATAGGGTCACGCCTATAGGGTCACCCCAGTGACCCTCATCTGTAGGATCGAGTCTGGGTCACCCTCCCCTATAATCACCTGGCCACGGTGAGTAGCCTATAGGGTCGCTCCTATAGGGTCAATCCTATAGGATCAGTCCTATAGGATCACTCCTATAGGATCACCCCAGTGACCCTCATCTGTAGGATCGAGTCTGGGTCACCAACTCCTATAATCACCTGGTCACGGTGAGTAGCCTATAGGGTCGCTCCTATAGGGTCAATCCTATAGGATCAGTCCTATAGGATCACTCCTATAGGATCACCCCAGTGACCCTCATCTGTAGGATCGAGTCTGGGTCACCAACTCCTATAATCACCTGGTCACGGTGAGTAGCCTATAGGGTCAATCCTATAGGATCATTCCTATAGGATCACTCCTATAGGATCACGCCTATAGGGTCACCCCAGTGACCCTCATCTGTAGGATCGAGGCCGGGTCACCAACTCCTATAATCACCTGGTCACGGTGAGTAGCCTATAGGGTCAATCCTATAGGATCACTCCTATAGGATCACTCCTATAGGATCACGCCTATAGGGTCACCCCAGTGACCCTCATCTGTAGGATCGAGGCCGGGTCACCAACTCCTATAATCACCTGGTCACGGTGAGTAGCCTATAGGGTCGCTCCTATAGGGTCAATCCTATAGGATCAGTCCTATAGGATCACTCCTATAGGATCACCCCAGTGACCCTCATCTGTAGGATCGAGTCTGGGTCACCAACTCCTATAATCACCTGGTCATGGTGAGTAGCCTATAGGGTCGCTCCTATAGGGTCAATCCTATAGGATCAGTCCTATAGGATCACTCCTATAGGATCACCCCAGTGACCCTCATCTGTAGGATCGAGTCTGGGTCACCAACTCCTATAATCACCTGGTCACGGTGAGTAGCCTATAGGGTCAATCCTATAGGATCATTCCTATAGGATCACTCCTATAGGATCACGCCTATAGGGTCACCCCAGTGACCCTCATCTGTAGGATCGAGGCCGGGTCACCAACTCCTATAATCACCTGGTCACGGTGAGTAGCCTATAGGGTCAATCCTATAGGATCACTCCTATAGGATCACTCCTATAGGATCACGCCTATAGGGTCACCCCAGTGACCCTCATCTGTAGGATCGAGGCCGGGTCACCCGCCCCTATAATCACCTGGTCACGGTGAGTAGCCTATAGGGTCGCTCCTATAGAGTCAATCCTATAGGATCACTCCTATAGGATCACCCCAGTGACCCTCATCTGTAGGGTCGAGGCCGGGTCACCAACTCCTATAATCACCTGGTCACGGTGAGTAGCCTATAGGGTCGCTCCTATAGGGTCAATCCTATAGGATCACTCCTATAGGATCACTCCGATAGGATCACCCCAGTGACCCTCATCTGTAGGATCGAGTCTGGGTCACCCGCCCCTATAATCACCTAGTCACGATGAGTAGTCTATAGGGTCACTCCTATAGGGTCAATCCTATAAGGTCAATCCTATAGGGTCAATCCTATAGGGTCACGCCTATAGGGTCACCCCAGTGACCCTCATCTGTAGGATCGAGTCTGGGTCACCCTCCCCTATAATCACCTGGCCACGGTGAGTAGCCTATAGGGTCGCTCCTATAGGGTCAATCCTATAGGATCACGCCTATAGAGTCACTTCTATAGGGTCACCCCAGTGACCCTCATCTGTAGGATCGAGTCTGGGTCACCATCTCCTATAATCACCTGGCCACGGTGAGTAGCCTATAGGGTCGCTCCTATAGGGTCAATCCTATAGGATCACGCCTATAGGATCACCCCAGTGACCCTCATCTGTAGGATCGAGTCTGGGTCACCCGCCCCTATAATCACCTGGTCACGGTGAGTAGCCTATAGGGTCGCTCCTATAGGGTCAATCCTATAGAGTCACGCCTATAGGATCACACCTATAGGGTCACCCCAGTGACCTTCACCTGTAGGGTCGAGTCTGGGTCACCCGCCTTTATAATCACCTGGTCACGGTGAGTAGTCTATAGGGTCAATCCTATAGGATCACTTCTAAAGGATCACGCCTATAGGGTCACCCCAGTGACCCTCATCTGTAGGGTCGAGTCTGGGTCACCCGCCTTTATAATCACCTGGTCACGGTGAGTAGTCTATAGGGTCAATCCTATAGG
>NW_027621309.1:53945-93945 GCF_964198595.1 Lampetra fluviatilis | reverse complement strand
TGGGTGAGTGGGGTGGGTGGGTGGGTGAGTGGGTGGGTGGGTGGGTGAGTGGGTGGGTGAGTGGGTGAGTGAGTGGGTGGGTGAGTGGGTCGGTGAGTGGGTGAGTGGGTGGGTGGGGTGGGTGAGTGAGTGAGTGGGTGAGTGGGTGGGTGGGTGGGTAGGTGAGTGGGTGGGTGGGTGAGTGAGTCGGTGGGTGGGTGAGTGGGTGGGTGAGTGGGTGGGTGGGTGGGTGAGTGGGTGGGTGGTGGGTGAGTGGGTGGGTGGGTGGCGTGAGTGGGGTGAGTGAGTGAGTGGGTGGGTGGGTGGGTGGGTGGGTGAGTGAGGTGAGTGGGTGGGGTGAGTCGGGTGGGTGAGTGGGTGGGTAAGTGGGTGGGTGAGTGGGGTGAGTGAGTGAGTGGGTGGGTGAGTGAGTCGGTGGGTGGGTGGGTGAGTGGGTGGGTGGGTGGGTGAGTGGGTGGGTGGGGTGGGTGAGTGGGTGGGTGGGTGGGTGAGTGGGTGAGTGAGTGAGTGGGTGGGTTGGTGAGTGAGTGGGTGGGTGGCGTGAGTGAGTGGGTGGGTGAGTGGGGTGGGTGAGTGGGTGGGTAAGTGGGTGGGTGGGTGAGTGGGTGGGTGGGTGAGTGGGTGAGTGGGTGAGTGGGTGGTGGGTGGGTGGGTGGGTGGGTGAGTGAGTGAGTGGGTGAGTGAGTGGGTGGGTGGGTGGGTGGGTGGGTGGGTGGGTGAGTGAGTGAGTGGGTGGGTGGGTGGGTGGGTGAGTGAGTGAGTGAGTGGGTGGGTGAGTGGGTGGGTGGGTGGGTGGGTGGGTGAGTGGGTGAGTGAGTGAGTGAGTGGGTGGGTGGGTGGGTGGGTGGGTGGATGAGTGGGTGGGTGAGTGGGTGGGTGGGTGAGTGGGTGGGTGGGTGAGTGGGTGGGTGGGTGGGTGAGTGGGTGGGTGGGTGGGTGAGTGGGTGAGTGGGTGAGTGAGTGAGTGGGTGGGGTGGGTGGGTGGGTGGGTGGGTGGGTGCGGTGAGTGGGTGGGTGGGTGGTGGGTGGTGGGTGAGTGGGTGGGTGGGTGGGTGAGTGAGTGAGTGAGTGGGTGGGTGGGTGAGTGGGTGGATGGGTGGGTGGGAGAGTGAGTGAGTGAGTGGGTGAGTGAGTGAGTGGGTGGGTGGGTGGGTGGGTGGATGAGTGGGTGGGTGAGTGAGTGGGTGGGTGAGTGGGTGGGTGAGTGGGTGAGTGGGTGGGTGAGTGGGTGGGTGGCTGAGTGAGTGGGTGGTGAGTGGGTGGGTGGGTGTGTGGGTGGGTGGGTGGGTGGGTGGGTGGGTGGGTGGTGAGTGGGTGGGGTGAGTGGGTGGGTGGGTGGGTGAGTGGGTGAGGTGGATGGGTGGGTGAGTGAGTGGGTGAGTGGGTGGGTGGGTGGTGGGTGGTGAGTGAGTGAGTGAGTGGGTGAGTGGGTGGGTGGGTGAGTGGGTGAGTGAGGTGGGTGAGTGAGGTGGGTGGGTGAGTGGGTGGGTGGGTGAGTGGAGTGAGTGGGTGGGTGAGGTGGGTGGGTGGTGGTGATGAGTGAGTGGGTGAGTGAGTGGGTGGGTGAGTGGGTGGGTGAGTGGGTGAGTGAGTGGGTGAGTGGGTGAGTGGGTGGGTGGGTGAGTGGGTGGTGGGTGGGTGAGTGAGTGGGTGGTGAGTGGGTGGGTGGGTGGGTGTGTGGTGGGTGTGTGGTTGGGTGGGTGTTGTGGGGTGGGTGAGTGGGTGGGGTGAGTGGGTGAGTGGGTGAGTGGTGGGTGAGTGGGTGGGTGGGTGAGTGGGTGAGTGGGGTGGGTGGGTGGGTGTGTGGGTGAGTGGGTGGGTGAGTGGGGTGGGTGGTGGGTGAGTGGGTGAGTGGGTGGGTGAGTGGGTGGGTGGGTTGTGGGTGGTGGGTGTTGTGGGTGAGTGGGTGGGTGAGTTGGGAGGGTGAGTGGGTGGGTGGGTGAGTGGGTGAGTGGGTGGGTGGGTGGGTGTGTGGGGTGGGTGGGTGGGTGGGTTAGTGGGTGGGTGGGTGGGATGAGGGTGGGTGGGTGGGTGGGTGAGTGGGTGGGTGGGTGGGTGGGTGAGTGGGTGGGTGGGTGGGTGAGTGGGTGGGTGGGTGAGTGGGTGAGTGGGTGAGTGGGTGGGTGAGTGGGTGGGTGGGTGGTGGTGAGTGGGTGGGTGAGTCGGTGGTGGGTGGGTGAGTGGGTGTGTGGGTGGGTGAGTGGGTGGTGGGTGAGTGGGTGGGTGGGTGGTGTGTGGGTGAGTGGGTGGGTGGGTTAGTGGGTGGGTGGGTGGGTGAGTGGGTGGGTGGGTGGGTGAGTGGGTGGGTGGGTGGGTGAGTGTGGGTGGGTGGGTGAGTGGGTGAGTGGTGGGTGGGTGAGTGGGAGGGTTGAGTGGGTGGGTGGGTGAGTGGATGAGTGGGTGGGTGGGTGGGTGTGTGGGTGAGTGGGTGGGTGAGTGGGTGAGTGAGTGAGTGGTGGTGGGTGGGTGAGTGGGTGAGTGGGGTGGGTGAGTGGGAGGGTGAGTGGGTGGGTGGGTGAGTGGATGAGTGGGTGGGTGAGTGGGAGGGTGAGTGGGTGGGAGTGTGGGTGAGTGGGTGAGGTGGGTGGGTGTAGTGGGTGAGTGGTGGGTGGGTGGGTGGGTGGGTGAGTGGGTGGGTGGGAGGAGTGAGAGGGGTGGGTGGGAGTGAGTGGATGAGTGGGTGGGTGAGTGGGAGGTGAGTGGGTGGGTGTGTGTGGGTGGGTGAGTGGGAGGGTGAGTGGGTGGGTGTGTGGGTGGGTGGGTGAGTGGATGAGTGGGTGGGTGAGTGGGAGGGTGAGTGGGTGGGTGGGTGAGTGGATGAGTGGGTGGGGTGGGTGGGTGGGTGAGTGGGTGGGTGGGAGGGTGAGTGGGTGGGTGGGTGAGTGGGTGTGTGGGTGGGTGAGTGGGAGGGTGAGTGGGTGGGTGTGTGGGTGGGTGGGTGGGAGGGTGAGTGCGGTGGATGAGTGGGTGGGTGAGTGGGAGGGTGAGTGGGTGGGTGGGTGGGTGGGTGAGTGGGTGGGTCGAGTGGGAGGGTGAGTGGGAGGGTGAGTGGGTGGGTGTGTGTCTCCTCTCTGTCTCTCTCTGTGTCTCTCTGTCTCTCTGTGTCTCTCTGTCTCTCTCTGTGTCTCTCTGTGTCTCACTGTCTCTGTGTCTCACTGTGTGTCTCTCTGTGTGTCTCTCTGTGTGTCTCTCTCTCTGTGTGTCTCTCTCTGTGTCTCTCTCTCTGTGTCTCTCTGTGTGTCTCTCTGTGTGTCCTCTCTGTGTGTCTCTCTCTGTGTCTCTCTGTGTGTGTCTCACTGTGTCTCTGTGTGTCTCTCTCTGTGTGTCTCTCTCTGTGTGTCTCTCTGTGTGTCTCTCTCTCTGTGTCTCTCTGTGTGTCTCTCTCTCTGTGTCTCTCTGTGTGTCTCTCTCTCTGTGTCTCTCTGTGTGTCTCTCTGTGTGTCTCTGTCTGTCTCTGTGTCTCTGTGTCTCTGGTGTGTGTCTCTGTGTCTCTCTGTGTGTCTCTGTGTCTCTGTGTGTGTCTCTGTGTCTCTCTGTGTGTCTCTGTGTCTCTCTGTGTGTCTCTGTGTCTCTGTGTGTGTCTCTGTGTCTCTCTGTGTGTCTCTGTGTCTCTCTCTGTGTCTCTCTGTCTGTCTCTGTGTCTCTGTGTCTCTCTGTGTGTCTCTGTGTCTCTCTGTGTCTCTCTGTGTGTCTCTCTAGGCGAGCACTCACCACACGATGGACGGTGTCGAGGTGAACGCTTCACTCGTCCTCTCTGTGTGTCTCTCTGTGTCTCTGTGTGTCTCTCACTGTCGTCTCTGTGTGTGTCTCTGTGTCTCTCTGTGTGTCCTCTGTGTCTCTCTAGGCGAGCACTTCACCACACGATGGACGGTGTCGAGGTGAACGCTTCTCTCGTCCTCTCTGTGTGTCTCACTGTGTCTCTGTGTCTCTCTGTGTGTCTCACTGTCTCTCTGTGTGTCTATGTGTGTCTCTGTGTCTCTCTGTGTCTCTCTGTGTGTCTCTCTAGGCGAGCACTCACCACACGATGGACGGTGTCGAGGTGAACGCTTCTCTCGTCCTCTCTGTGTGTCTCACTGTGTCTCTGTGTCTCTCTGTGTGTCTCACTGTCTCTCTGTGTGTCTATGTGTGTCTCTGTGTCTCTCTGTGTCTCTCTGTGTGTCTCTCTAGGCGAGCACTCACCACACGATGGACGGTGTCGAGGTGAACGCTTCTCTCGTCCTCTCTGTGTGTCTCTCTGTGTCTCTCTGTCTCTCTCTGTGTCTTTCTGTGTGTCTCTGTGTCTCTCTGTGTGTCTCACTGTCTCTCTGTGTGTCTATGTGTGTCTCTGTGTCTCTCTGTGTCTCTCTGTGTGTCTCTCTAGGCGAGCACTCACCACACGATGGACGGTGTCGAGGTGAACGCTTCTCTCGTCCTCTCCCGCGTGAGGGCGGCTCACGCGGGCGACTACTCGTGCATCGCCACCAATGACCTCAACTCCACCTTCCGCATTGTCCACCTCGCCGTGCTGTGTGAGGGACTCACCCACTCACCCACAGACTCACCCACTCACTCACTCACCCACAGACTCACTCACAGACTCACTCACCCACAGACTCACGCACTCACCCACAGAGACTCACTCACTCACCCACAGACTCACTCACTCACTCACAGACTCACTCACTCACTCACCCACTCACTCACCCACTCACTCACCCACAGATTCACTCACAGACTCACCCACAGACTCACTCACCCACTCACTCACCCACAGACTCACTCACCCACTCACTCACCCACTCACTCACTCACCCACAGACTCACTCACTCACCCACAGACTCACTCACTCACCCACAGACTCACTCACCCACAGACTCACCCACAGACTCACTCACTCACTCACCCACAGACTCACCCACTCACTCACTCACCCACAGACTCACCCACTCACTCACTCACCCACAGACTCACTCACTCACCCACAGACTCCACTCACTCAACCCACAGACTCACTCACTCACCCACAGACTCACTCACTCACCCACAGACTCACTCACCCACCCACAGACTCACCCACAGACTCACTCACAGACTCACTCACCCACAGACTCACTCACCCACTCACCCACTCACTCACCCACTCACTCACCCACAGACTCACCCACAGACTCACTCACAGACTCACTCACCCACAGACTCACTCACCCACTCACCCACTCACTCACTCACTCACTCACTCACCCACTCACTCACCCACAGACTCACCCACAGACTCACTCACAGACTCACTCACCCACAGACTCACTCACTCACCCACAGACTCACTCACTCACCCACAGACTCACTCACTCACCCACAGACTCACTCACTCACTCACCCACTCACTCACCCACTCACTCACCCACAGATTCACTCACAGACTCACCCACAGACTCACTCACCCACTCACTCACCCACAGACTCACTCACCCACTCACTCACCCACAGACTCACTCACCCACAGACTCACTCACTCACCCACATACTCACCCACTCACTCACTCACCCACAGACTCACTCACTCACCCACAGACTCACTCACAGACTCACTCACAGACTCACTCACTCACAGACTCACTCACTCACCCACTCACTCACTCACCCAAAGACTCACTCACTCACCCACAGACTCACTCACTCACTCACTTACCCACAGACTCACTCACAGACTCACCCACTCACTCACTCACAGACTCACTCACTCACCCACCCACAGACTCACTCACTCACCCACAGACTCACCCACATACTCACCCACTCACTCACCCACATACTCACCCACTCACTCACCCACAGACTCACCCACAGACTCACTCACTCACCCACAGACTCACAGACTCACTCACCCACAGACTCACCCACTCACTCACCCACATACTCACCCACTCACTCACCCACATACTCACCCACTCACCCACATACTCACCCACATACTCACCCACTCACTCACCCACAGACTAACCCACAGACTCACTCACTCACTCACTCACCCACAGACTCACTCACTCACAGACTCACTCACCCACCCACTCACCCACTCACTCACTCACTCACCCACTCACTCACTCACTCACCCACCCACCCACCCACTCACTCACCCACTCACTCACTCACTCACCAACTCTCACTCACCCACTCACCCACCCACTCACTCACCCACCCACCCACCCACTCACTCACCCACTCACCCACTCACCCACTCACTCACTCACCCACTCACCCACTCACCCACCCACTCACCCACCCACCCACCCACCACTCACCCACTCACCCACCCACTCACCCACCCACCCACTCACCCACTCACTCACCCACCCACCCACTCACCCACTCACCCACTCACCCACCCACTCACCCACCCACCCACCACCCACCCACTCACTCACCCACCCACCCACTCACTCACCTACCCACTCACCCACTCACCCACTCACCCACCCACTCACCCACTCACCCACCCACTCACTCACCCACTCACCCACCCATCCACCCACCCACCCACTCACCCACTCTCACTCACCCACCCACTCACCCACTCACTCACCCACCCACTCACCCAACCACCCACTCACTCACCCACCCACCCACCCACCCACCCACCCACCCACCCACTCACCCACCCACCCACCCACCCACTCACCCACTCACCCACCCACCCACCCACCCACCCACTCACCCACCCACCCACCCACTCACTCACCCACTCACCCACCCACCCACTCACCCACTCACCCACTCACCCACTCACTCACCCACTCACCCACTCACTCACTCACTCACTCACTCACTCACCACCCACCCACCCACCCACCCACTCACTCACCCACCCACCCACCCACTCACCCACCCACCCACTCACTCACTCACTCACCCACCCACCCACCCACTCACTCACTCACCCACCCACTCACCCACCCACCCACTCACTCACCCACTCACCCACTCACCCACCCACTCACTCACCCACTCACCCACCCACCCACTCACCCACTCACCCACTCACCCACTCACCCACTCACTCACTCACTCACCCACTCACCCACTCACTCACTCACTCACTCACCCACCCACCCACCCACCCACCCACCCACCCACCCACTCACTCACCCACCCACCCACCCACTCACCCACCCACCCACTCACTCACTCACTCACCCACCCACCCACCCACTCACTCACTCACCCACCCACTCACCCACCCACCCACTCACTCACCCACCCACCCACTCACCCACCCACCCACCCACCCACTCACCCACTCACCCACTCACTCACCCACCCACCCACCCACTCACCCACCCACCCACCCACTCACCCACTCACCCACTCTCACTCACCCCCACTACTCCCCCCCCTCACCCCCCCCCCCCCAGTCTCCCCAATCTCACTTGACCCCCAGTACCACCCCTTCTACTCGTGGATCTCCAACCCCGTGAACTTGACCTGCGAGTTCGAGGCCTTCCCAGCTCCCTCGGTGACCTGGACTCGGGGTGGAACTCGACCCTGGGGAGCTCCACCACCACTCGGAGTCGCTCGGAGTGTCACCCTCTCGCCCAGTCACGTGGTCAGCTACCTGGAGGTGATTGAGAGACTCACTCACTCAGAGACTCACTCAGAGACTCACTCACTCACTCAGAGACTCACTCACTCACTCAGACACTCACTCAGAGACTCACTCACTCACTCAGAGACTCACTCAGAGACTCACTCACCCAGAGACTCACTCAGAGACTCACTCACTCACTCAGAGACTCACTCACTCAGAGACTCACTCACTCAGAGACTCACTCACTCACTCAGAGACTCACTCACTCAGAGACTCACTCACTCACCCAGACACTCACTCAGAGACTCACTCACTCACTCAGAGACTCACTCACTCAGAGACTCACCCAGAGACTCACTCAGAGACTCACTCAGAGACTCACTCACTCACTCAGACACTCACTCAGAGACTCACTCACTCAGAGACTCACTCAGAGACTCACTCACTCAGAGACTCACTCACTCACTCACTCAGAGACTCACTCACTCACCCAGACACTCACTCAGAGACTCACTCACTCACTCAGAGACTCACTCAGAGACTCACTCACTCAAAGACTCACTCACTCACTCAGAGACTCACTCAGAGACTCACTCAGAGACTCACTCACTCAGAGACTCACTCACTCACTCAGAGACTCACTCAGAGACTCACTCACCCAGAGACTCACTCAGAGACTCACTCACTCACTCACTCAGAGACTCACTCACTCACTCAGAGACTCACTCACTCAGAGACTCACTCACTCACCCAGACACTCACTCAGAGACTCACTCACTCAAAGACTCACTCACTCACTCACTCAGAGACTCACTCACTCAGAGACTCACTCACTCAGAGACTCACTCACTCAGAGACTCACCCAGAGACTCACTCACTCACTCAGAGACTCACTCACTCAGAGACTCACTCACTCAGAGACTCACTCAGAGACTCACTCACCCAGAGACTCACTCACTCACTCAGAGACTCACTCACTCAGAGACTCACTCACCCACAGACTCACTCAGAGACTCACTCAGAGACTCACTCAGAGACTCACTCACCCAGAGACTCACTCACTCACTCAGAGACTCACTCACTCAGAGACTCACTCACTCAGAGACTCACTCACTCAGAGACTCACTCAGAGACTCACTCACTCAGAGACTCACTCACTCAGAGACTCACTCACTCACTCACTCACCCAGACACTCACTCAAAGACTCACTCACTCACTCACTCAGAGACTCACTCACTCAGAGACTCACTCAGACACTCACTCACTCACTCAGAGACTCACTCACTCAGAGACTCACTCACTCAGAGACTCACTCACTCACTCAGAGACTCACTCAGAGACTCACTCACCCACAGACTCACCCACAGACTCACCCAGAGACTCACTCAGAGACTCACTCATAGACTCACTCACTCAGAGACTCACTCAGAGACTCACTCACTCAGAGACTCACTCACTCAGAGACTCACCCAGAGACTCACTCAGAGACTCACTCACTCAGAGACTCACTCAGAGACTCACTCACTCAGAGACTCACTCACTCAGAGACTCACTCAGAGACTCACTCAGAGACTCACTCACTCAGAGACTCACTCAGAGACTCACTCACTCAGAGACTCACTCACTCACTCAGAGACTCACTCACTCAGAGACTCACTCACTCACTCAGAGACTCACTCACTCAGAGACTCACTCAGAGACTCACTCACTCAGAGACTCACTCACTCACTCAGAGACTCACTCACTCAGAGACTCACTCAGACACTCTCTCACTCAGAGACTCACTCACTCACTCAGAGACTCACTCACTCAGAGACTCACTCAGAGACTCACTCACTCACTCAGAGACTCACTCACTCACTCAGAGACTCACTCACTCACTCAGAGACTCACTCACTCAGAGACTCACTCACTCACTCACTCACTCAGAGACTCACTCAGACACTCTCTCACTCAGAGACTCACTCACTCACTCAGAGACTCACTCACTCAGAGACTCACTCAGAGACTCACTCACTCACTCAGAGACTCACTCACTCACTCAGAGACTCACTCACTCACTCAGAGACTCACTCACTCAGAGACTCACTCACTCAGAGACTCACTCAGAGACTCACTCACTCACTCAGAGACTCACTCACTCAGAGACTCACTCAGAGACTCACTCACTCACTCAGAGACTCACTCACTCACTCAGACACTCACTCACTCAGAGACTCACTCAGACACTCACTCAGACACTCACTCAGAGACTCACTCACTCAGAGACTCACTCACTCACTCAGACACTCACTCACTCAGAGACTCACTCAGACACTCACTCAGACACTCACTCAGAGACTCACTCACTCAGAGACTCACTCACTCAGAGACTCACTCACTCAGACACTCACTCAGACACTCACTCACTCAGACACTCACTCACTCAGACACTCACTCAGAGACTCACTCACTCAGAGACTCACTCAGAGACTCACTCACTCACTCAGAGACTCACTCACTCAGAGACTCACTCACCCAGAGACTCACTCAGACACTCACTCAGACACTCACTCAGACACTCACTCACTCACCCAGACACTCACTCAGACACTCACTCACTCACTCACTCAGACACTCACTCACTCACTCAGACACTCACTCAGACACTCACTCACTCACTCACTCACTCAGAGACTCACTCACTCAGACACTCACTCACTCACTCAGACACTCACTCACTCACTCAGACACTCACTCACTCACTCAGACACTCACTCACTCACCCAGACACTCACTCAGACACTCACTCACTCAGACACTCACTCACTCGCTCAGACACTCACTCAGACACTCACTCACTCACCCAGACACTCACTCAGACACTCACTCACTCAGAGACTCACTCACTCACTCAGACACTCACTCACTCACTCAGACACTCACTCACTCAGACACTCACTCACTCAGAGACTCACTCACTCACTCAGACACTCACTCACTCAGACACTCACTCACTCAGACACTCACTCACTCAGAGACTCACTCAGACACTCACTCACTCACTCAGACACTCACTCACTCACTCAGAGACTCACTCACTCACTCAGACACTCACTCACTCAGAGACTCACTCACTCAGACACTCACTCAGACACTCACTCACTCAGACACTCACTCAGACACTCACTCACTCACTCAGACACTCACTCACTCACTCAGACACTCACTCACTCAGACACTCACTCAGACACTCACTCACTCAGACACTCACTCAGACACTCACTCACTCACTCAGACACTCACTCACTCAGACACTCACTCACTCACCTAGACACTCACTCAGACACTCACTCACTCACCCAGACACTCACTCAGACACTCACTCACCCAGACACTCACTCAGACACTCACTCACTGAGTCACTCACTGAGTCACTCACTGAGTCACTCACTGAGTCACTCACTCACTCACTGAGTCACTCACTGAGTCACTCACTCACTCACTGAGTCACTCACTGAGTCTCTCACTGAGTCACTCACTGAGTCACTCACTGAGTCTCTCACTGAGTCACTCACTGAGTCACTCACTGAGTCTCTCACTGCAGGTGGACGCGCAGTCAGAGGGCGACTTCGGGCTCTACTCGTGCACTGCCGTCAACCCCCACGGTCGACTCCAACAGCGCGTCCACCTTCACATGGCCGGTCAGACATCTCACTCTGTCTGTCTCTGTCTCTCTGTCTGTGTGTGTCTGTGTGTCTCTCTGTGTGTCTCTGTGTGTCTCACTCTGTGTCTCTGTGTGTGTGTGTGTCTCTCTCTGGGTGTGTGTGTGTCTCTGTGTGTGTGTGTCTCTGTGTGTGTGTCTCTCTGTGTGTCTCTGTGTGTCTCACTCTGTGTCTCTGTGTGTGTGTCTCTCTCTGGGTGTGTGTGTGTCTCTGTGTGTGTGTGTGTCTCTGTGTGTGTGTCTCTCTGTGTGTCTCTGTGTGTCTCACTCTGTGTCTCTGTGTGTGTGTCTCTCTCTGGGTGTGTGTGTCTCTGTGTGTGTGTGTCTCTGTGTGTGTGTCTCTCTGTGTCTCTGTGTGTGTCTCTGTGTCTCTGTCTCTGTGTCTCTCTGTGTGTCTCTCTGTGTCTCTGTGTCTCTCTGTGTGTCTCTCTGTGTCTCTGTGTGTGTCTCTGTCTCTGTGTCTCTCTCTGTCTCTGTGTCTCTCTGTGTGTCTCTCTGTATCTCTGTGTGTGTCTCTGTCTCTGTGTCTCTCTCTGTCTCTGTGTCTCTCTGTCTGTCTCTCAGTGTCTCTGTGTGTGTCTCTGTCTCTGTGTCTCTCTCTGTCTCTGTGTCTCTCTGTCTGTCTCTCAGTGTCTCTCTGTGTGTCTCTGTGTGTGTCTCTCTGTCTCTGTGTGTCTCTGTGTGTCTCTGTGTGTGTCTCTGTGTGTTTCTGTGTCTCTGTGTCTCTGTGTCTCTGTGTGTGTCTCTGTGTGTGTCTCTGTGTCTCTGTGTCTCTGTCTGTCTCTCAGTGTCTCTCTGTGTCTCTGTGTGTGTCTCTCTGTCTCTGTGTGTCTCTGTGTCTCTGTGTCTCTGTGTGTCTCTCTGTCTCTGTGTGTCTCTGTGTCTCTGTGTGTCTCTGTGTGTCTCTGTGTCTCTGTGTCTCTGTGTGTCTCTGTGTGTCTCTGTGTCTCTGTGTCTCTGTGTGTCTCCGTGTCTCTGTGTGTCTCTGTGTCTCTGTGTCTCTGTGTGTCTCTGTGTGTCTCTGTGTCTCTGTGTCTCTGTGTGTCTCTGTGTCTCTGTGTCTCTGTGTGTCTCTGTGTCTCTGTGTCTCTGTGTGTCTCTGTGTCTCTGTGTGTCTCTGTGTGTCTCTGTGTCTCTGTGTGTCTCTGTGTCTCTGTGTGTCTCTGTGTGTCTCTGTGTCTCTGTGTGTCTCTGTGTGTCTCTGTGTCTCTGTGTGTCTCTGTGTCTCTGTGTGTCTCTGTGTCTCTGTGTGTCTCTGTGTGTCTCTGTGTCTCTGTGTCTCTGTGTGTCTCTCTGTCTCTGTGTGTCTCTGTGTCTCTGTGTGTCTCTGTGTGTCTCTGTGTCTCTGTGTCTCTGTGTGTCTCTGTGTCTCTGTTTGTCTCTGTGTGTCTCTGTGTGTCTCTGTGTCTCTCTGTGTCTCTGTGTCTCTCTGTGTGTCTCTCTGTGTCTCTGTGTCTCTGTGTGTCTCTCTGTGTCTCTGTGTGTGTCTCTGTCTCTGTGTCTCTCTGTCTCTGTGTCTCTCTGTCTGTCTCTCAGTGTCTCTCTGTGTGTCTCTGTGTGTGTCTCTCTGTCTCTGTGTGTCTCTGTGTGTCTCTGTGTGTGTCTCTGTGTCTCTGTGTCTCTGTGTGTGTCTCTGTGTCTCTGTGTCTCTGTGTGTGTCTCTGTGTCTCTGTGTCTCTGTCTGTCTCTCAGTGTCTCTCTGTGTCTCTGTGTGTGTCTCTGTGTGTCTCTGTGTGTCTCTGTGTCTCTGTGTGTCTCTGTGTCTCTGTGTGTCTCTGTGTCTCTGTGTCTCTGTGTCTCTGTGTGTCTCTGTGTCTCTGTGTGTCTCTGTGTGTCTCTGTGTCTCTGTGTGTCTCTGTGTGTCTCTGTGTCTCTGTGTCTCTGTGTGTCTCTCTGTCTCTGTGTGTCTCTGTGTCTCTGTGTGTCTCTGTGTGTCTCTGTGTCTCTGTGTCTCTGTGTGTCTCTGTGTGTCTCTGTGTGTCTCTGTGTCTCTGTGTCTCTGTGTGTCTCTGTGTGTCTCTGTGTCTCTGTGTGTCTCTGTGTGTCTCTGTGTCTCTGTGTGTCTCTGTGTCTCTGTGTGTCTCTGTGTCTCTGTGTGTCTCTGTGTGTCTCTGTGTCTCTGTGTCTCTGTGTGTCTCTCTGTCTCTGTGTGTCTCTGTGTCTCTGTGTGTCTCTGTGTGTCTCTGTGTCTCTGTGTCTCTGTGTGTCTCTGTGTCTCTGTTTGTCTCTGTGTGTCTCTGTGTGTCTCTGTGTCTCTCTGTGTCTCTGTGTCTCTCTGTGTGTCTCTCTGTGTCTCTGTGTCTCTGTGTGTCTCTCTGTGTCTCTGTGTGTGTCTCTGTCTCTGTGTCTCTCTGTCTCTGTGTCTCTCTGTCTGTCTCTCAGTGTCTCTCTGTGTGTCTCTGTGTGTGTCTCTCTGTCTCTGTGTGTCTCTGTGTGTCTCTGTGTGTGTCTCTGTGTCTCTGTGTCTCTGTGTGTGTCTCTGTGTCTCTGTGTCTCTGTGTGTGTCTCTGTGTCTCTGTGTCTCTGTCTGTCTCTCAGTGTCTCTCTGTGTCTCTGTGTGTGTCTCTGTGTGTCTCTGTGTGTCTCTGTGTCTCTGTGTCTCTGTGTGTCTCTGTGTCTCTGTGTGTCTCTGTGTCTCTGTGTCTCTGTGTCTCTGTGTGTCTCTGTGTCTCTGTGTGTCTCTGTGTGTCTCTGTGTCTCTGTGTGTCTCTGTGTGTCTCTGTGTCTCTGTGTGTCTCTGTGTCTCTGTGTGTCTCTGTGTCTCTGTGTGTCTCTGTGTGTCTCTGTGTCTCTGTGTCTCTGTGTGTCTCTCTGTCTCTGTGTGTCTCTGTGTCTCTGTGTGTCTCTGTGTCTCTGTGTGTCTCTGTGTGTCTCTGTGTGTCTCTGTGTGTCTCTGTGTCTCTCTGTGTCTCTCTGTGTGTCTCTCTGTGTCTCTGTGTCTCTGTGTGTCTCTCTGTGTCTCTGTGTGTGTCTCTGTCTCTGTGTCTCTCTGTCTCTGTGTCTCTCTGTCTGTCTCTCAGTGTCTCTCTGTGTGTCTCTGTGTGTGTCTCTCTGTCTCTGTGTGTCTCTGTGTGTCTCTGTGTGTGTCTCTGTGTCTCTGTGTGTGTCTCTGTGTCTCTGTGTCTCTGTGTGTGTCTCTGTGTCTCTGTGTCTCTGTCTGTCTCTCAGTGTCTCTCTGTGTCTCTGTGTGTGTCTCTGTGTGTCTCTGTGTGTCTCTGTGTCTCTGTGTCTCTGTGTGTCTCTGTGTCTCTGTGTGTCTCTGTGTCTCTGTGTCTCTGTGTGTCTCTGTGTCTCTGTGTGTCTCTGTGTGTCTCTGTGTGTCTCTGTGTGTCTCTGTGTCTCTGTGTGTCTCTCTGTCTCTGTGTGTCTCTGTGTCTCTGTGTGTCTCTGTGTGTCTCTGTGTCTCTGTGTCTCTGTGTGTCTCTGTGTCTCTGTGTGTCTCTGTGTGTCTCTGTGTCTCTGTGTCTCTGTGTGTCTCTGTGTGTGTCTCTCTGTCTCTCTGTCTCTCTGTGTGTCTCCCCACAGAGTGTCCCGGAGTCCCCGTGTCTCTCCGCTTGCTCGAGTGCCACCACCGCGAGGTCCACGTCTCTCTCTGTCTCTCTGTCTGTCTCTCAGTGTCTCGCTGTGTGTCTCTCTGTCTCTGTGTGTCTCTGTGTGTCTCTCTCTGTCTCTCTGTGTGTCTCTCTGTGTCTCTCTGTGTCTCTCTGTGTGTCTCTCTGTGTCTCTGTGTCTCTCTGTGTCTCTGTGTCTCTCTGTCTCTCTTTGTCTCTCTCTGTCTCTCTCTGTCTCTCTGTGTGTCTCTCAGTGTCTCTCAGTGTCTCTCTGTGTGTCTCAGTGTGTCTCTGTGTGTGTGTCTCTCTGTCTGTGTGTCTCTCTGTCTGTGTGTCTACCCACAGAGTGTCCCGGTGTCCCCGTGTCTCTGCGCTTGCTCGAGTGCCACCACCGCGAGGTCCACGTCTCTCTGTGTCTCTGTGTGTCTCTCTGTGTCTATCTGTCTCTGTCTGTGTGTCTCTCTGTGTGTCTCTCTGTCTCTGTGTCTCTATGTCTCTGTGTCTCTGTGTCTCTGTGTGTCTCTGTGTGTCTCTCTGTGTGTCGCTGTCTCTCTCTGTCTCTCTCTGTCTCTCAGTGTCTCTGTGTGTCTCCGTGTGTCTTTCTCTGTCTCTGTGTGTCTCTCTATGTATCTCTTAGTGTCTCTGTGTGTGTCTCTCTGTCTCTTAGTGTCTCTTAGTGTCTCTCTCTGTCTCTGTGTGTCTCTCTGTGTCTCTCTGTCTCCGTGTGTGTCTCTCTGTCTCTCTGTGTCTCCCTGTCTACCACAGAGTGTCCCGGTGTCCCGCTGTCTCTCTGTCTCTCTTAATGTCTCTCTGTGTGTCTCTGTGTGTCTCTTAGTGTCTCTGTGTCTCTGTGTGTGTCTCTCTGTCTGTCTCTCAGTGTCTCTCTCTGTCTCTCTGTGTCTCAGTGTCTCTCTCTGTCTCTCTCTGTCTCTCTCTGTGTCTCTGTGTGTCTCTTAGTGTCTCTGTGTGTCTCTCTGTGTCTCTCTGTCTCTCTCTGTCTCTCTCTGTCTCTCTGTGGGTCTCTCAGTCTCTCTCAGTGTCTCTCTGTGTGTCTCAGTGTCTCTCTGTGTGTCTCAATGTGTCTCTCTGTCTCTGTGTGTCTCCCCACAGAGTGTCCCGGAGTCCCCGTGTCTCTCCGCTTGCTCGAGTGCCACCACCGCGAGGTCCACGTCTCTCTGTGTCTCTGTGTGTGTCTCTTAGTGTCTCTGTGTCTCTGTGTCTCTCTGTGTGTGTCTCTCTGTCTCTGTGTCTCTCCCCACAGAGTGTCCCGGTGTCCCCGTGTCTCTCCGCTTGCTCGAGTGACACCACCGCGAGGTCCACGTCTCTCTGTCTCTCGGTGTCTCTGTGTGTCTCAGTGTGTCTCTCTGTGTGTGTCTCTCTGTCTCTGTGTGTGTCTCTCTGTCTCTGTGTGTCTACCCACAGAGTGTCCCGGAGTCCCCGTGTCTCTCCGCTTGCTCGAGTGCCACCACCGCGAGGTCCACGTCTCTCTGTCTCTCTGTGTGTGTCTCTTAGTGTCTCTGTGTCTCTCTGTGTGTGTCTCTCTGTCTCTGTGTGTCTCTCCCCACAGAGTGCCCCGGTGTCCCCGTGTCTCTCCGCGTGTTGGAGTCTCACCACCACGAGGTCCACGTCTCTCTGTGTCTCTGTGTGTGTCTCTTAGTGTCTCTGTGTCTCTCTGTGTGTGTCTCTCTGTCTCTGTGTGTCTCTCCCCACAGAGTGCCCCGGTGTCCCCGTGTCTCTCCGCGTGTTGGAGTCTCACCACCACGAGGTCCACGTCTCTCTGTGTCTCTGTGTGTGTCTCTTAGTGTCTCTGTGTCTCTCTGTGTGTGTCTCTCTGTCTGCGTCTCTCCCCACAGAGTGCCCCGGTGTCCCCGTGTCTCTCCGCGTGTTGGAGTCTCACCACCACGAGGTCCACGTGGCCTTCGAGCCGCCCGCCTGGGACGGGGGGGTGCCCCTCGTCGCCACCGCCGCCCGCTGGAGAGGCCTGGACCGCCCCCCTATCACAGGGGCCCTGGGCTACCACGGGGACCCCCCCAAGGGAGTGGGAGGAGTCAGCCAAGAGGGGGCGTGGTCACGTGGAGTGGGAGGAGTCAGCCAAGAGGGGGCGGGGTCACGTGGAGTGGGAGGAGTCAGCCAAGAGGGGGCGGGGTCACGTGGAGTGGGAGGAGTCAGCCAAGAGGGGGCGGGGTCACGTGGAGTGGGAGGAGTCAGCCAAGAGGGGGCGGGGTCACGTGGGGTGGGAGGAGTCAGCGAGGGGGAGGAGTCACGTGGGGTGGGAGGAGTCAACGAGGGGGTGGGGTCACGTGGGGTGGGAGGAGTCAGCCAAGAGGGGGCGGGGTCACGTGGAGTGGGAGGAGTCAGCCAAGAGGGGGCGTGGTCACGTGGGGTGGGAGGAGTCAATGAGGGGGTGGGGTCACGTGGGTTGGGAGGAGTCAGCCAAGAGGGGGCGGGGTCACGTGGGGTGGGAGGAGTCAGTGAGGGGGCGGGGTCACGTGGGGTGGGCGGAGTCAGCCAAGAGGGGGCGGGGTCACGTGGAGTGGGAGGAGTCAGCCAAGAGGGGGTGGGGTCACGTGGGGTGGGCGGAGTCAGCCAAGAGGGGGCGGGGTCACGTTGGAGCTCGGGGTCACAGGGGTCACAGGGGTCATCGTGGGATCAGCAGCAGGAGGATGATGACCCAGTCTGGAGCACGAGGAGCTTCAACTCCACGGAGAGTGAGTGGTGGGACAGCGGTTAGCGCACTGTGTGTGTGTAGGGAGTGGTGGGACAGCGGTTAGCGCACTGTGTGTGTGAGTGGTGGGACAGCGGTTAGCGCACTGTGTGTGTGTGGGGAGTGGTGGGACAGCGGTTAGCGCACTGTGTGTGTGTAGGGAGTGGTGGGACAGCGGTTAGCGCACTGTGTGTGTGAGTGGTGGGACAGCGGTTAGCGCACTGTGTGTGTGTGGGGAGTGGTGGGACAGCGGTTAGCGCACTGTGTGTGTGTGGGGAGTGGTGGGACAGCGGTTAGCGCACTGTGTGTGTGTAGGGAGTGGTGGGACAGCGGTTAGCGCACTGTGTGTGTGAGTGGTGGGACAGCGGTTAGCGCACTGTGTGTGTGTGGGGAGTGGTGGGACAGCGGTTAGCGCACTGTGTGTGTGTGGGGAGTGGTGGGACAGCGGTTAGCGCACTGTGTGTGGGAGTGGTGGGACAGCGGTTAGCGCACTGTGTGTGTGAGTGGTGGGACAGCGGTTAGCGCACTGTGTGTGGGAGTGGTGGGACAGCGGTTAGCGCACTGTGTGTGTGAGTGGTGGGACAGCGGTTAGCGCACTGTGTGTGTGAGTGGTGGGACAGCGGTTAGCGCACTGTGTGTGGGAGTGGTGGGACAGCGGTTAGCGCACTGTGTGTGTGAGTGGTGGGACAGCGGTTAGCGCACTGTGTGTGTGAGTGGTGGGACAGCGGTTAGCGCACTGTGTGTGTGAGTGGTGGGACAGCGGTTAGCGCACTGTGTGTGTGAGTGGTGGGACAGCGGTTAGCGCACTGTGTGTGTGAGTGGTGGGACAGCGGTTAGCGCACTGTGTGTGTGAGTGGTGGGACAGCGGTTAGCGCACTGTGTGTGGGAGTGGTGGGACAGCGGTTAGCGCACTGTGTGTGTGTGGGGAGTGGTGGTGCAGCGGTTAGCGCACTGTGTGTGTGTGAGGAGTGGTGGGACAGCGGTTAGCGCACTGTGTGTGTGAGTGGTGGGACAGCGGTTAGCGCACTGTGTGTGTGTGGGGAGTGGTGGGACAGCGGTTAGCGCACTGTGTGTGTGAGTGGTGGGACAGCGGTTAGCGCACTGTGTGTGTGAGTGGTGGGACAGCGGTTAGCGCACTGTGTGTGTGAGTGGTGGGACAGCGGTTAGCGCACTGTGTGTGTGAGTGGTGGGACAGCGGTTAGCGCACTGTGTGTGTGAGTGGTGGGACAGCGGTTAGCGCACTGTGTGTGTGAGTGGTGGGACAGCGGTTAGCGCACTGTGTGTGTGAGTGGTGGGACAGCGGTTAGCGCACTGTGTGTGTGAGTGGTGGGACAGCGGTTAGCGCACTGTGTGTGTGAGTGGTGGGACAGCGGTTAGCGCACTGTGTGTGTGAGTGGTGGGACAGCGGTTAGCGCACTGTGTGTGTGAGTGGTGGGACAGCGGTTAGCGCACTGTGTGTGGGAGTGGTGGGACAGCGGTTAGCGCACTGTGTGTGGGAGTGGTGGGACAGCGGTTAGCGCACTGTGTGTGTGAGTGGTGGGACAGCGGTTAGCGCACTGTGTGTGGGAGTGGTGGGACAGCGGTTAGCGCACTGTGTGTGGGAGTGGTGGGACAGCGGTTAGCGCACTGTGTGTGTGAGTGGTGGGACAGCGGTTAGCGCACTGTGTGTGGGAGTGGTGGGACAGCGGTTAGCGCACTGTGTGTGTGAGTGGTGGGACAGCGGTTAGCGCACTGTGTGTGGGAGTGGTGGGACAGCGGTTAGCGCACTGTGTGTGGGAGTGGTGGGACAGCGGTAAGCGCACTGTGTGTGTGAGTGGTGGGACAGCGGTTAGCGCACTGTGTGTGGGAGTGGTGGGACAGCGGTTAGCGCACTGTGTGTGGGAGTGGTGGGACAGCGGTTAGCGCACTGTGTGTGTGAGTGGTGGGACAGCGGTTAGCGCACTGTGTGTGGGAGTGGTGGGACAGCGGTTAGCGCACTGTGTGTGTGAGTGGTGGGACAGCGGTTAGCGCACTGTGTGTGGGAGTGGTGGGACAGCGGTTAGCGCACTGTGTGTGGGAGTGGTGGGACAGCGGTTAGCGCACTGTGTGTGTGAGTGGTGGGACAGCGGTTAGCGCACTGTGTGTGGGAGTGGTGGGACAGCGGTTAGCGCACTGTGTGTGGGAGTGGTGGGACAGCGGTTAGCGCACTGTGTGTGGGAGTGGTGGGACAGCGGTTAGCGCACTGTGTGTGGGAGTGGTGGGACAGCGGTTAGCGCACTGTGTGTGGGAGTGGTGGGACAGCGGTTAGCGCACTGTGTGTGGGAGTGGTGGGACAGCGGTTAGCGCACTGTGTGTGGGAGTGGTGGGACAGCGGTTAGCGCACTGTGTGTGTGAGTGGTGGGACAGCGGTTAGCGCACTGTGTGTGGGAGTGGTGGGACAGCGGTTAGCGCACTGTGTGTGGGAGTGGTGGGACAGCGGTTAGCGCACTGTGTGTGTGAGTGGTGGGACAGCGGTTAGCGCACTGTGTGTGTGAGTGGTGGGACAGCGGTTAGCGCACTGTGTGTGTGAGTGGTGGGACAGCGGTTAGCGCACTGTGTGTGTGAGTGGTGGGACAGCGGTTAGCGCACTGTGTGTGTGTGGGGAGTGGTGGGACAGCGGTTAGCGCACTGTGTGTGTGAGTGGTGGGACAGCGGTTAGCGCACTGTGTGTGTGAGTGGTGGGACAGCGGTTAGCGCACTGTGTGTGTGAGTGGTGGGACAGCGGTTAGCGCACTGTGTGTGTGAGTGGTGGGACAGCGGTTAGCGCACTGTGTGTGTGAGTGGTGGGACAGCGGTTAGCGCACTGTGTGTGTGAGTGGTGGGACAGCGGTTAGCGCACTGTGTGTGTGAGTGGTGGGACAGCGGTTAGCGCACTGTGTGTGTGAGTGGTGGGACAGCGGTTAGCGCACTGTGTGTGTGAGTGGTGGGACAGCGGTTAGCGCACTGTGTGTGTGAGTGGTGGGACAGCGGTTAGCGCACTGTGTGTGTGTGGGGAGTGGTGGGACAGCGGTTAGCGCACTGTGTGTGTGTGGGGAGTGGTGGGACAGCGGTTAGCGCACTGTGTGTGGGAGTGGTGGGACAGCGGTTAGCGCACTGTGTGTGTGAGTGGTGGGACAGCGGTTAGCGCACTGTGTGTGTGAGTGGTGGGACAGCGGTTAGCGCACTGTGTGTGTGAGTGGTGGGACAGCGGTTAGCGCACTGTGTGTGTGAGTGGTGGGACAGCGGTTAGCGCACTGTGTGTGTGAGTGGTGGGACAGCGGTTAGCGCACTGTGTGTGTGAGTGGTGGGACAGCGGTTAGCGCACTGTGTGTGTGAGTGGTGGGACAGCGGTTAGCGCACTGTGTGTGTGTGGGGAGTGGTGGGACAGCGGTTAGCGCACTGTGTGTGTGTGTGGGGAGTGGTGGGACAGCGGTTAGCGCACTGTGTGTGTGTGGGGAGTGGTGGGACAGCGGTTAGCACACTGTGTGTGTGTGATTGGGGAGTGGTGGGACAGCGGTTAGCGCATTGTGTGTGTGAGTGGTGGGACAGCGGTTAGCGCACTGTGTGTGTGAGTGGTGGGACAGCGGTTAGCGCACTGTGTGTGTGAGTGGTGGGACAGCGGTTAGCGCACTGTGTGTGTGAGTGGTGGGACAGCGGTTAGCGCACTGTGTGTGTGAGTGGTGGGACAGCGGTTAGCGCACTGTGTGTGTGAGTGGTGGGACAGCGGTTAGCGCACTGTGTGTGTGAGTGGTGGGACAGCGGTTAGCGCACTGTGTGTGTGAGTGGTGGGACAGCGGTTAGCGCACTGTGTGTGTGAGTGGTGGGACAGCGGTTAGCGCACTGTGTGTGTGAGTGGTGGGACAGCGGTTAGCGCACTGTGTGTGTGAGTGGTGGGACAGCGGTTAGCGCACTGTGTGTGTGAGTGGTGGGACAGCGGTTAGCGCACTGTGTGTGTGAGTGGTGGGACAGCGGTTAGCGCACTGTGTGTGTGAGTGGTGGGACAGCGGTTAGCGCACTGTGTGTGGGAGTGGTGGGACAGCGGTTAGCGCACTGTGTGTGTGAGTGGTGGGACAGCGGTTAGCGCACTGTGTGTGTGTGTGGGGAGTGGTGGGACAGCGGTTAGCGCACTGTGTGTGTGTGTGGGGAGTGGTGGGACAGCGGTTAGCGCACTGTGTGTGTGGGGAGTGGTGGGACAGCGGTTAGCGCACTGTGTGTGTGTGTGTGGGGAGTGGTGGGACAGCGGTTAGCGCACTGTGTGTGTGTGGGGAGTGGTGGGACAGCGGTTAGCGCACTGTGTGTGTGTGTGTGGGGAGTGGTGGGACAGCGGTTAGCGCACTGTGTGTGTGTGGGGAGTGGTGGGACAGCGGTTAGCGCACTGTGTGTGAGTGGGGAGTGGTGGGACAGCGGTTAGCGCACTGTGTGTGTGTGGGGAGTGGTGGGACAGCGGTTAGCGCACTGTGTGTGTGTGGGGAGTGGTGGGACAGCGGTTAGCGCACTGTGTGTGAGTGGGGAGTGGTGGGACAGCGGTTAGCGCACTGTGTGTGTGTGGGGAGTGGTGGGACAGCGGTTAGCGCACTGTGTGTGTGTGGGGAGTGGTGGGACAGCGGTTAGCGCACTGTGTGTGAGTGGGGAGTGGTGGGACAGCGGTTAGCGCACTGTGTGTGTGTGTGGGGAGTGGTGGGACAGCGGTTAGCGCACTGTGTGTGTGTGGGGAGTGGTGGGACAGCGGTTAGCGCACTGTGTGTGTGTGGGGAGTGGTGGGACAGCGGTTAGCGCACTGTGTGTGTGTGTGTGGGGAGTGGTGGGACAGCGGTTAGCGCACTGTGTGTGTGTGGGGAGTGGTGGTGCAGCGGTTAGCGCACTGTGTGTGTGTGAGTGGGGAGTGGTGGGACAGCGGTTAGCGCACTGTGTGTGTGTGTGTGGGGAGTGGTGGGACAGCGGTTAGCGCACTGTGTGTGTGTGTGTGGGGAGTGGTGGGACAGCGGTTAGCGCACTGTGTGTGTGTGTGTGGGGAGTGGTGGGACAGCGGTTAGCGCACTGTGTGTGTGTGAGTGGTGGGACAGCGGTTAGCGCACTGTGTGTGTGTGAGTGGGGGGAGTGGTGGGACAGCGGTTAGCACACTGTGTGTGTGAGTGGTGGGACAGCGGTTAGGCACGGCGTCGTTTTCAACACCGTCAACATCACCACCATCACCACCACCACTATGATCATCATCATAATCACCACAACAACAACAACCGCCATTCGCCACTAAGTGGCGGTGACGTCACCACGACGCTTGTGCCAGGCCAAGTGCACCTTGAGGCTGCCACGTGAAGTGTCGAACGCCCGCTGGCAGGAGGTCACGGGGCAGACCCAGCAGGTGCCACGGGTCGACTGACCGAGATGACCGAGATGACTGGCTGATGCACCACCTGTGCCCCCTACTGTGCCAACTTGCTGTGCTTTAGCCACCCGGCGCTCCGCTCGTTGTTGTGAGCGTCGCTCCTCCGCCCTCCGTTGTTGTTGGAGGGCGACTGCCTCCAACTGCCCAGTAGCGTCCTTCACGAGCCTCCTCCACTGAGGCCGATCTTGACACCGCTGGTACCAGTCATCGGCAAGTCCACTCAGCTCCACGTCCTCCTGTACCACATCACTCCATCTCTTCTCTAGCCCGTGTCACCCACCCACCCACTCACCAACCCACCCACCCACTCACCAACCCACCCACTCACCCACTCACCCACTCACCCACCCACCCACCCACTCACCAACCCACCCACCCACTCAGCCACCCACCCACCCACCCACTCACCAACCCACCCACCCACTCACCAACCCACCCACCCACCCACTGACCAACCCACCCACCCATCACTCCATCTCTTCTCTAGCCCGTGCCGCGCCTGTTTAGCCCCCTCGATCCGGCCGAACAGAAGCTGTTTGGGCATGCGGTGGCTGGGCATGCGGGCTACATGACCCAGCCAACGCAGCCTTGCCTGCCGGAGGAGCTCACTGATGGGACTTTGCCCAGATCTTTCAAGGATTTGTGAGCTCCTCACACAATCCAGCCTGCAGATTAAACCCAGGATGGGTTACGCAACCGATGAAAAGATATTGCCGCTCGACTGATTCGAAGTGAGACCTCTGCTGATAAACTGGAGCCGGTCATGAGCACACTGCCCAGGTATGGGAAACTCTCCACTCTCTCCACAACTTCCCCATCACCGATTGGGAGTTGTGGGGGTGGAGTGTCCGATGGTACAAAATACCCAGGCAGGTGCTTAGTTTTGGTGGGGCTGATGGTAAGGCCCCACCTCTTAATGGCAAGTTCCAGGTTCAGCAGCAGCGTCTCCAACTCCTCCTCTGAATGAGCAGCTATTACCAAATCATCGGCATACATAACGTGGTTGACCAATAGGGAGCCATCCCTTGACCGCACCCGGGCGTCGATCAGCCTCCCATTGTATCTGGTCAAAATGGAAATTCCTCCGGTATAGCCACCAAAGGCTTCACGAACTACGTGGTCGAAAAATAGGTTCAATAATGTGGGAGCCAGAGGACATCCCTGTCACACCCCAAGGTGAACAGGAAAAGGCTCTGACTCCCGGCCACGTAGTCTAACCCGGGCCCGCTCACCATCATGAAGGTTCTTAATGATCGTGAGCAGAGGGTCAGGGACTCCGAAAGCACGAAGAACAACCCAGAGCCCAGGCCTACTGATGGTATCATAGGCCTTGACCAGGTCAATGAAGCAGAGATGTAGGTCTTGTTGGAATTCCCTACACCTCTGCTGTAGCAAATGGTCAGAAAACATGGCATCTGTGCAGGACCGCCCTTTCCTGAAACCGCATTGGGGCTCCGCAAGCCTCTCCTCAGCGTGCCTGGCAAGGAGATGTTGAATAATCCTTGCCAGGACCTTTCCCGGCCTCACACTGAGGAGTGAGATGCCCCTGTAGTTGTTACAGTCTGTGCGGTCCCCCTTCTTAAAGAGGGGGACCACCAGGGCATCCTTCCAATCCTGCGGAACCCGTCCAGTGGTCCAGACTGTTGTTATGATGTCATATAGGGCAGTCTGTGCACAAACGCCACCCTCCCTCAGCATTTCGCTTGGGAGATCATCTCTGCTCGGTGCCTTTCCTGGTCTCAGACTCCGGATCGCCTTCAGTACTTCCTCAACAGATGGCACCTCAGCCAGCCACTCACAGGGGGTGACTTCTTCCTCCAATATTTGAGGCACCGCAGCCTCAGCAGGGTCGGCGAGTGTGTGGGTGAGAGTGTGGTTGGGTGTGTGGGTGGGTGAGTGTGTGAGTGAGGGTGTGTGGGTGGGTGAGTGTGTGGGTGAGTGTGTGGGTGAGTGTGGGTGGGTGTGTGGGTGGGTGAGTGTGTGGGTGAGTGTGTGTGAGTGGGTGAGTGTGGGTGGGTGAGTGTGTGGGTGAGTGTGTGGGTGAGTGTGTGAAGGGGTGAGTGTGTGAGTCGGCGAGTGAGTGAGTGTGTGTGAGTGGGTGAGTGTGGGTGGGTGAGTGTGTGGGTGAGTGTGGGTGGGTGAGTGTTATGTCACGTAGGGCAGTCTGTGCACAAACGCCACCCTCCCTCAGCATTTCGCTTGGGAGATCATCTCTGCCCCGGTGCCTTTCCTTGTGTCTCAAACTCTGGATCGCCTTCAGAACTTCCTCAACAGATGGCACCTCAGCCAGCCACTCACAGGGGGTGACTGCTTCTTCCAATATTGAGAAATCTTTTCCCTTGGGAGATCATCTCTGCCCGGTGCCTTTCCTGGTCTCGGAGACTCTGGATCGCCTTCAGAACTTCCTCAACAGATGGCACCTCAGCCAGCCACTCACAGGGGGTGACTGCTTCTTCCAATATTGAGAAATCTTTTCCCTTGGGAGATCATCTCGGCCCGGTGTCTTTCCTTGTGTCTCGGAGACTCTGGATCGCCTTCAGAACTTCCTCTACAGATGGCACCTCAGCCAGCCACTCACAGGGGGTGACTGCTTCTTCCAATATTGAGAAATCTTTTCGCTTGGGAGATCATCTCTGCCCCGATGCCTTTCCTGGTCTCAGACTCTGGATCGCCTTCAGTATTTCCTCTACAGATGGCACCTCAGCCAGCCACTCACAGGGGGTGACTGCTTCTTCCAATATTGAGAAATTTTTTCCCTTGGGAGATCATCTCTGCCCCGGTGTCTTTCCTTGTGTCTCAGACTCTGGATCGCCTTCAGTATTTCCTCTACAGATGGCACCTCAGCCAGCCACTCACAGGGGGTGACTGCTTCTTCCAATATTGAGAAATCTTTTCCCTTGGGAGATCATCTCTGCCCCGGTGCCTTTCCTTGTGTCTCAGACTCTGGATCGCCTTCAGAACTTCCTCAACAGATGGCACCTCAGCCAGCCACTCACAGGGGGTGACTGCTTCTTCCAATATTGAGAAATCTTTTCCCTTGGGAGATCATCTCTGCCCCGGTGCCTTTCCTTGTGTCTCAGACTCTGGATCGCCTTCAGAACTTCCTCAACAGATGGCACCTCAGCCAGCCACTCACAGGGGGTGACTGCTTCTTCCAATATTGAGAAATCTTTTCCCTTGGGAGATCATCTCTGCCCCGGTGCCTTTCCTTGTGTCTCGGAGACTCTGGATCGCCTTCAGAACTTCCTCAACAGATGGCACCTCAGCCAGCCACTCACAGGGGGTGACTGCTTCTTCCAATATTGAGAAATCTTTTCCCTTGGGAGATCATCTCTGCCCCGGTGCCTTTCCTTGTGTCTCAGACTCTGGATCGCCTTCAGAACTTCCTCAACAGGTGGCACCTCAGCCAGCCACTCACAGGGGGTGACTGCTTCTTCCAATATTGAGAAATCTTTTCCCTTGGGAGATTTCGCTTGGGAGATCATCTCTGCCCCGGTGTCTTTCCTTGTGTCTCAGACTCTGGATCGCCTTCAGAACTTCCTCAACAGATGGCACCTCAGCCAGCCACTCACTGGGGGTGACTGCTTCTTCCAATATTGAGAAATCTTTTCCCTTGGGAGATCATCTCTGCCCCGGTGCCTTTCCTTGTGTCTCAGACTCTGGATCGCCTTCAGTACTTCCTCAACAGATGGCACCTCAGCCAGCCACTCACAGGGGGTGACTGCTTCTTCCAATATTGAGAAATCTTTTCGCTTGGGAGATTTCGCTTGGGAGATCGTCTCTGCCCGGTCCCTTTCCTTGTGTCTCAGACTCTGGATCGCCTTCAGAACTTCCTCAACAGATGGCACCTCAGCCAGCCACTCACAGGGGGTGACTGCTTCTTCCAATATTGAGAAATCTTTTCGCTTGGGAGATTTCGCTTGGGAGATCATCTCTGCCCCGATGCCTTTCCTTGTGTCTCAGACTCTGGATCGCCTTCAGAACTTCCTCAACAGATGGCACCTCAGCCAGCCACTCACAGGGGGTGACTGCTTCTTCCAATATTGAGAAATCTTTTCGCTTGGGAGATTTCGCTTGGGAGATCATCTCTGCCCCGATGCCTTTCCTTGTGTCTCAGACTCTGGATCGCCTTCAGAACTTCCTCAACAGATGGCACCTCAGCCAGCCACTCACAGGGGGTGACTGCTTCTTCCAATATTGAGAAATATTTTCCCTTGGGAGATTTCGGTTGGGAGATCGTCTCTGCCCGGTGCCTTTCCTGGTCTCGGAGACTCTGGATCGCCTTCAGAACTTCCTCAACAGATGGCACCTCAGCCAGCCACTCACAGGGGGTGACTGCTTCTTCCAATATTGAGAAATCTTTTCCCTTGGGAGATCATCTCTGCCCCGGTGTCTTTCCTTGTGTCTCAGACTCTGGATCGCCTTCAGAACTTCCTCAACAGATGGCACCTCAGCCAGCCACTCACAGGGGGTGACTGCTTCTTCCAATATTGAGAAATCTTTTCCCTTGGGAGATCATCTCTGCCCCGGTGTCTTTCCTTGTGTCTCAGACTCTGGATCGCCTTCAGAACTTCCTCAACAGATGGCACCTCAGCCAGCCACTCACTGGGGGTGACTGCTTCTTCCAATATTGAGAAATCTTTTCCCTTGGGAGATCATCTCTGCCCCGGTGCCTTTCCTTGTGTCTCTGAGACTCTGGATCGCCTTCAGAACTTCCTCAACAGATGGCACCTCATCCAGCCACTCACAGGGGGTGACTGCTTCTTCCAATATTGAGAAATCTTTTCCCTTGGGAGATTTCGCTTGGGAGATCATCTCGGCCCGGTGTCTTTCCTTGTGTCTCAGACTCTGGATCGCCTTCAGAACTTCCTCTACAGATGGCACCTCAGCCAGCCACTCACAGGGGGTGACTGCTTCTTCCAATATTGAGAAATCTTTTCCCTTGGGAGATCATCTCTGCCCCGGTGCCTTTCCTTGTGTCTCAGACTCTGGATCGCCTTCAGAACTTCCTCAACAGATGGCACCTCAGCCAGCCACTCACAGGGGGTGACTGCTTCTTCCAATATTGAGAAATCTTTTCCCTTGGGAGATCATCTCTGCCCCGGTGCCTTTCCTTGTGTCTCAGACTCTGGATCGCCTTCAGAACTTCCTCAACAGATGGCACCTCAGCCAGCCATTCACAGGGGGTGACTGCTTCTTCCAATATTGAGAAATCTTTTCCCTTGGGAGATCATCTCTGCCCCGGTGCCTTTCCTTGTGTCTCAGACTCTGGATCGCCTTCAGAACTTCCTCAACAGATGGCACCTCAGCCAGCCACTCACAGGGGGTGACTGCTTCTTCCAATATTGAGAAATCTTTTCCCTTGGGAGATCATCTCTGCCCCGGTGCCTTTCCTTGTGTCTCAGACTCTGGATCGCCTTCAGAACTTCCTCAACAGATGGCACCTCAGCCAGCCACTCACAGGGGGTGACTGCTTCTTCCAATATTGAGAAATCTTTTCCCTTGGGAGATCATCTCTGCCCCGGTGCCTTTCCTTGTGTCTCAAACTCTGGATCGCCTTCAGAACTTCCTCTACAGATGGCACCTCATCCAGCCACTCACAGGGGGTGACTGCTTCTTCCAATATTGAGAAATCTTTTCCCTTGGGAGATCATCTCTGCCCCGGTGTCTTTCCTTGTGTCTCAGACTCTGGATCGCCTTCAGAACTTCCTCTACAGATGGCACCTCATCCAGCCACTCACAGGGGGTGACTGCTTCTTCCAATATTGAGAAATCTTTTCCCTTGGGAGATTTCGCTTGGGAGATCATCTCGGCCCGGTGTCTTTCCTTGTGTCTCAGACTCTGGATCGCCTTCAGAACTTCCTCAACAGATGGCACCTCAGCCAGCCACTCACAGGGGGTGACTGCTTCTTCCAATATTGAGAAATCTTTTCCCTTGGGAGATCATCTCTGCCCCGGTGCCTTTCCTTGTGTCTCAGACTCTGGATCGCCTTCAGAACTTCCTCAACAGATGGCACCTCAGCCAGCCACTCACAGGGGGTGACTGCTTCTTCCAATATTGAGAAATCTTTTCCCTTGGGAGATCATCTCTGCCCCGGTGCCTTTCCTTGTGTCTCAAACTCTGGATCGCCTTCAGAACTTCCTCTACAGATGGCACCTCATCCAGCCACTCACAGGGGGTGACTGCTTCTTCCAATATTGAGAAATCTTTTCCCTTGGGAGATCATCTCTGCCCCGGTGTCTTTCCTTGTGTCTCAGACTCTGGATCGCCTTCAGAACTTCCTCTACAGATGGCACCTCATCCAGCCACTCACAGGGGGTGACTGCTTCTTCCAATATTGAGAAATCTTTTCCCTTGGGAGATTTCGCTTGGGAGATCATCTCGGCCCGGTGTCTTTCCTTGTGTCTCAGACTCTGGATCGCCTTCAGAACTTCCTCAACAGATGGCACCTCAGCCAGCCACTCACAGGGGGTGACTGCTTCTTCCAATATTGAGAAATCTTTTCCCTTGGGAGATCATCTCTGCCCCGGTGCCTTTCCTTGTGTCTCAGACTCTGGATCGCCTTCAGAACTTCCTCAACAGATGGCACCTCAGCCAGCCACTCACAGGGGGTGACTGCTTCTTCCAATATTGAGAAATCTTTTCCCTTGGGAGATCATCTCTGCCCCGGTGCCTTTCCTTGTGTCTCAAACTCTGGATCGCCTTCAGAACTTCCTCTACAGATGGCACCTCATCCAGCCACTCACAGGGGGTGACTGCTTCTTCCAATATTGAGAAATATTTTCCCTTGGGAGATTTCGCTTGGGAGATCGTCTCTGCCCGGTGCCTTTCCTGGTCTCGGAGACTCTGGATCGCCTTCAGAACTTCCTCAACAGATGGCACCTCAGCCAGCCACTCACAGGGGGTGACTGCTTCTTCCAATATTGAGAAATCTTTTCCTTTGGGAGATCATCTCGGCCCGGTGTCTTTCCTTGTGTCTCGGAGACTCTGGATCGCCTTCAGAACTTCCTCTACAGATGGCACCTCAGCCAGCCACTCACAGGGGGTGACTGCTTCTTCCAATATTGAGAAATCTTTTCCCTTGGGAGATCATCTCTGCCCCGGTGCCTTTCCTTGTGTCTCAGACTCTGGATCGCCTTCAGTACTTCCTCAACAGATGGCACCTCAGCCAGCCACTCACAGGGGGTGACTGCTTCTTCCAATATTGAGAAATCTTTTCCCTTGGGAGATTTCGCTTGGGAGATCATCTCGGCCCGGTGTCTTTCCTTGTGTCTCAGACTCTGGATCGCCTTCAGAACTTCCTCAACAGATGGCACATCAGCCAGCCACTCACAGGGGGTGACTGCTTCTTCCAATATTGAGAAATCTTTTCCTTTGGTAGATTTCGCTTGGGAGATCGTCTCTGCCCGGTGCCTTTCCTGGTCTCGGAGACTCTGGATCGCCTTCAGAACTTCCTCAACAGGTGGCACCTCAGCCAGCCACTCACAGGGGGTGACTGCTTCTTCCAATATTGAGAAATCTTTTCGCTTGGGAGATCATCTCGGCCCGGTGTCTTTCCTTGTGTCTCAGACTCTGGATCGCCTTCAGTACTTCCTCTACAGATGGCACCTCAGCCAGCCACTCACAGGGGGTGACTGCTTCTTCCAATATTGAGAAATCTTTTCCCTTGGGAGATCGTCTCTGCCCGGTGCCTTTCCTGGTCTCGGAGACTCTGGATCGCCTTCAGTACTTCCTCTACAGATGGCACCTCAGCCAGCCACTCACAGGGGGTGACTGCTTCTTCCAATATTGAGAAATCTTTTCCCTTGGGAGATTTCGCTTGGGAGATCGTCTCTGCCCCGGTGTCTTTCCTTGTGTCTCAGACTCTGGATCGCCTTCAGAACTTCCTCAACAGATGGCACCTCAGCCAGCCACTCACAGGGGGTGACTGCTTCTTCCAATATTGAGAAATCTTTTCCCTTGGGAGATCATCTCTGCCCCGGTGCCTTTCCTTGTGTCTCAGACTCTGGATCGCCTTCAGAACTTCCTCAACAGATGGCACCTCAGCCAGCCACTCACAGGGGGTGACTGCTTCTTCCAATATTGAGAAATCTTTTCCCTTGGGAGATCATCTCTGCCCCGGTGTCTTTCCTTGTGTCTCAGACTCTGGATCGCCTTCAGAACTTCCTCAACAGATGGCACCTCGGCCAGCCACTCACAGGGGGTGACTGCTTCTTCCAATATTGAGAAATCTTTTCGCTTGGGAGATCATCTCTGCCCCGGTGCCTTTCCTTGTGTCTCAGACTCTGGATCGCCTTCAGAACTTCCTCAACAGATGGCACCTCAGCCAGCCACTCACTGGGGGTGACTGCTTCTTCCAATATTGAGAAATCTTTTCGCTTGGGAGATCATCTCGGCCCGGTGTCTTTCCTTGTGTCTCAGACTCTGGATCGCCTTCAGAACTTCCTCAACAGATGGCACCTCAGCCAGCCACTCACTGGGGGTGACTGCTTCTTCCAATATTGAGAAATCTTTTCGCTTGGGAGATCATCTCGGCCCGGTGTCTTTCCTTGTGTCTCAGACTCTGGATCGCCTTCAGAACTTCCTCAACAGGTGGCACCTCAGCCAGCCACTCACAGGGGGTGACTGCTTCCTCCAATATTGGAGGCACCATCATCATCATCACCACAACCACCATCACGACCACCATTAGCGCCAACTCTCTCTCTCTCTTTTAGCCTCTGTCTCTCTGTCTGTCTTTGTCTCTCTGTGTCTCTCTCTGTCTCTCTCTGTGTGTCTGTCTCTCTCTGTCTCTCTGTGTCTCTCTCTGTGTCTGACTCTCTCTCTCTCTGTGTCTGTCTCTCTCTGTCTCTCTGTCTCTCTCTCTGTGTGTCTGTCTGTCTCTGTCTCTCTGTGTCTGTCTCTCTCTGTCTCTCTCTGTGTCTGTCTCTCTCTGTCTCTCTGTCTCTCTCTCTGTGTGTCTGTCTCTCTCTGTCTCTCTGTGTCTGTCTCTCTCTGTCTCTCTGTCTCTCTCTCTGTGTGTCTGTCTGTCTCTGTCTCTCTCTCTCTCTGTCTCTCTGTGTCTCTCTCTGTGTCTTTCTCTGTCTCTCTCACTCTGTCTGTCTTTGTCTCTCTCTGTCTCTCTGTGTCTGTCTCTCTGTCTCTCTCTCTCTGTGTCTCTCTCTCTCTCTCTGTCTCTCTCTGTCTCTCTGTGTCTCTGTGTCTGTCTCTCTGTGTCTGTCTCTCTCTGTCTCTCTCTGTCTCTCTGTCTCTCTCTGTCTGACTCTCTCTGTCTGACTCTCTGTCTGACTCTCCCTGCGTCTGTCTCTCTCTGTCCCTCTCTGTCTGTCTCTCTCTGTCTCTCTCTGTCTCTCTCTCTCTCTCTGCCTCTCTCTGACTCTCTGTGTCTGTCTCTCTGTCTCTCTCTGCGTCTGTCTCTCTCGGTCTCTCTGTCTCTCTGTCTCTCTCTGTCTGTCTCTCTCTGTCTCTCTCTGCGTCTGTCTCTCTCTGTCTCTCTCTGTCTCTCTGTCTCTCTCTCTCTCTGTCTCTCTCTGTCTCTCTCTGACTCTCTCTGTGTCTCTCTCTCTCTCTGTCTCTCTGACTCTCTCTGTGTCTCTCTCTCTCTCTGTCTCTCTGTCTCTGTGTCTGTCTCTCTCTGTGTCTCTCTGTCTCTCTCTGTCTCTCTGTCTCTCTCTGTCTGTCTCTGTCTGTCTCTCTCTGTCTCTCTCTGACTCTGTCTGTCTCTCTCTGTCTCTCTCTGTCACTCTCTCTCTGTCTCTTTCTCTCTCTCTGACTCTCTCTGACTCTCTCTGTGTCTCTCTGTCTCTGTCTCTGTGTGTCTGTCTCTGTGTCTCTCTCTCTCTCTGTCTCTGTCTCTCTGACTCTCTCTGTCTCTCTGTCTCTCTCTGTGTCTGTAGCTCTGCTGGTCATAACGGGTCTGGAGTCGAACTCGTCCTATGAGCTGCAACTTGCGATGGGGAACGCAGCAGTCTGCTGGGGAAACTACAGTCACCCGGTCCGCTTCACGACTCGTACCGAACGTGAGACACTCACTCACTCACTCAGACACTCACTCAGACACTCACTCACTCAGAGACTCACTCACTCAGAGACTCACTCACTCACTCAGACACTCACTCACTCACTCAGAGACTCACTCACTCAGACACTCACTCAGAGACTCACTCACTCAGACACTCACTCACTCACTCAGAGACTCACTCACTCACTCAGACACTCACTCACTCAGACACTCACTCACTCAGACACTCACTCACTCACTCAGACACTCACTCAGAGACTCACTCAGAGACTCACTCACTCACTCAGACACTCACTCACTCACTCAGACACTCACTCACTCAGACACTCACTCAGAGACTCACTCACTCAGAGACTCACTCACTCACTCAGAGACTCACTCACTCACTCAGAGACTCACTCACTCACTCAGACACTCACTCACTCACTCAGACACTCACTCACTCAGAGACTCACTCACTCAGACACTCACTCACTCACTCAGAGACTCACTCACTCACTCAGACACTCACTCACTCACTCAGACACTCACTCACTCAGACACTCACTCAGAGACTCACTCACTCAGAGACTCACTCACTCACTCAGACACTCACTCACTCACTCAGACACTCACCCAGAGACTCACCCAGAGACTCACCCAGACACTCACTCACTCACTCAGACACTCACTCACTCACTCAGAGACTCACTCACTCACTCAGACACTCACTCACTCAGACACTCACTCACTCAGACACTCACTCACTCAGACACTCACTCACTCAGACACTCACTCAGAGACTCACTCACTCAGAGACTCACTCACTCACTCAGACACTCACTCACTCACTCAGACACTCACCCAGAGACTCACCCAGAGACTCACCCAGACACTCACTCACTCACTCAGACACTCACTCACTCACTCAGAGACTCACTCACTCACTCAGACACTCACTCACTCACTCAGACACTCACTCACTCAGACACTCACTCACTCAGACACTCACTCACTCAGACACTCACTCAGACACTCACTCACTCACTCAGACACTCACTCACTCAGACACTCACTCACTCAGACACTCACTCACTCAGACACTCACTCACTCACTCAGACACTCACTCACTCAGACACTCACTCACTCAGAGACTCACTCACTCACTCAGACACTCACTCACTCACTCAGAGTCTCACTCACTCACTCAGACACTCACTCACTCACTCACTCAGACACTCACTCACTCACTCAGACACTCACTCACTCACTCAGACACTCACTCACTCAGACACTCACTCACTCAGAGACTCACTCACTCACTCAGACACTCACTCACTCAGACACTCACTCACTCAGAGACTCACTCACTCACTCAGACACTCACTCACTCACTCAGACACTCACTCACTCACTCAGACACTCACTCACTCACTCAGACACTCACTCACTCAGACAATCACTCACTCAGAGACTCACTCACTCACTCAGACACTCACTCACTCACTCAGAGACTCACTCACTCACTCAGACACTCACTCACTCACTCAGACACTCGCTCACTCACTCAGACACTCACTCACTCACTCAGAGACTCACTCACTCAGACACTCACTCACTCAGAGACTCACTCACTCACTCAGACACTCACTCACTCACTCAGAGACTCACTCACTCACTCAGACACTCACTCACTCAGACACTCACTCACTCACTCAGAGACTCACTCACTCAGACACTCACTCACTCAGAGACTCACTCACTCACTCAGACACTCACTCACTCACTCAGACACTCACTCACTCAGACACTCACTCACTCACTCAGAGACTCACTCAGAGACTCACTCACTCACTCAGACACTCACTCACTCAGACACTCACTCACTCACTCAGACACTCACTCACTCACTCAGACACTCACTCACTCACTCAGACACTCACTCACTCACTCATACACTCACTCACTCACTCAGACACTCACTCACTCACTCAGAGACTCACTCACTCACTCAGACACTCACTCACTCAGACACTCACTCACTCACTCAGACACTCACTCACTCACTCAGAGACTCACTCACTCAGACACTCACTCACTCACTCAGACACTCACTCACTCACTCAGAGACTCACTCACTCACTCAGAGACTCACTCACTCAGACACTCACTCACTCACTCAGACACTCACTCACTCACTCAGACACTCACCCAGAGACTCACCCAGAGACTCACCCAGACACTCACTCACTCACTCAGACACTCACTCACTCACTCAGACACTCACTCACTCACTCAGACACTCACCCAGAGACTCACCCAGAGACTCACCCAGACACTCACTCACTCACTCAGACACTCACTCACTCAGACACTCACTCACTCAGACACTCACTCACTCACTCAGACACTCACTCACTCACTCAGACACTCACTCACTCACTCACTCAGACACTCACTCACTCAGACACTCACTCACTCAGAGACTCACTCACTCACTCAGACACTCACTCACTCACTCAGAGACTCACTCACTCACTCAGACACTCACTCACTCACTCAGACACTCACTCACTCACTCAGAGACTCACTCACTCAGACACTCACTCACTCACTCACTCACTCAGACACTCACTCACTCACTCAGACACTCACTCACTCAGAGACTCACTCACTCACTCAGACACTCACTCACTCACTCAGACACTCACTCACTCACTCAGAGACTCACTCACTCACTCAGAGACTCACTCACTCAGACACTCACTCACTCAGACACTCACTCAGACACTCACTCACTCAGAGACTCACTCACTCACTCAGACACTCACTCACTCACTCAGACACTCACTCACTCAGACACTCACTCACTCACTCAGACACTCACTCACTCACTCAGACACTCACTCACTCACTCAGACACTCACTCACTCACTCAGACACTCACTCACTCAGACACTCACTCACTCACTCAGACACTCACTCACTCAGAGACTCACTCACTCACTCAGACACTCACTCACTCACTCAGACACTCACTCACTCACTCAGACACTCACTCACTCACTCAGACACTCACTCACTCAGACACTCACTCAGAGACTCAGACACTCACTCACTCACTCACCCAGAGACTCACTCACTCAGACACTCACTCACTCACTCAGACACTCACTCACTCACTCACTCAGACACTCACTCACTCACTCAGACACTCACCCACTCAGACACTCACTCACTCACTCAGACACTCACTCACTCACTCAGAGACTCACTCACTCAGACACTCACTCACTCAGACACTCACTCACTCACTCAGAGACTCACTCACTCACTCAGACACTCACTCACTCACTCAGACACTCACTCACTCAGACACTCACTCACTCACTCAGACACTCACTCACTCACTCAGAGACTCACTCACTCACTCAGACACTCACTCACTCACTCAGACACTCACTCACTCACTCAGAGACTCACTCACTCACTCAGAGACTCACTCACTCAGAGACTCACTCACTCACTCAGACACTCACTCACTCACTCAGACACTCACTCACTCAGACACTCACTCACTCACTCAGAGACTCACTCACTCACTCAGAGACTCACTCACTCACTCAGAGACTCACTCACTCAGACACTCACTCACTCACTCAGAGACTCACTCACTCAGAGACTCACTCACTCACTCAGACACTCACTCACTCACTCACTCAGACACTCACTCACTCACTCAGACACTCACTCACTCACTCAGACACTCACTCACTCAGACACTCACTCACTCAGACACTCACTCAGACACTCACTCACTCACCCAGAGACTCACTCACTCAGACACTCACTCACTCACTCAGACACTCACTCACTCAGACACTCACTCACTCACTCAGACACTAAACTCACTCACTCAGACACTCACTCACTCACTCAGACACTCACTCACTCACTCAGACACTCACTCACTCACTCAGAGACTCACTCACTCACTCAGACACTCACTCACTCACTCAGACACTCACTCACTCACTCAGAGACTCACTCACTCACTCAGAGACTCACTCACTCACTCAGACACTCACTCACTCACTCAGACACTCACTCACTCACTCAGAGACTCGCTCACTCACTCAGACACTCACTCACTCACTCAGACACTCACTCACTCAGACACTCACTCACTCAGACACTCACTCACTCAGACACTCACTCACTCAGACACTCACTCACTCAGACACTCACTCACTCACTCAGACACTCACCCAGAGACTCACCCAGAGACTCACCCAGACACTCACTCACTCACTCAGACACTCACTCACTCACTCAGACACTCACTCACTAAGACACTCACTCACTCAGACACTCACTCACTCACTCAGACACTCACTCACTCACTCAGAGACTCACTCACTCACTCAGAGACTCACTCACTCAGACACTCACTCACTCAGACACTCACTCAGACACTCACTCACTCAGAGACTCACTCACTCACTCAGACACTCACTCACTCACTCAGACACTCACTCACTCAGACACTCACTCACTCACTCAGACACTCACTCACTCACTCAGACACTCACTCACTCAGAGACTCACTCACTCACTCAGACACTCACTCACTCACTCAGACACTCACTCACTCACTCAGACACTCACTCACTCACTCAGACACTCACTCACTCAGACACTCACTCAGAGACTCAGACACTCACTCACTCACTCACCCAGAGACTCACTCACTCAGACACTCACTCACTCACTCAGACACTCACTCACTCACTCACTCAGACACTCACTCACTCACTCAGACACTCACCCACTCAGACACTCACTCACTCACTCAGACACTCACTCACTCACTCAGAGACTCACTCACTCAGACACTCACTCACTCAGACACTCACTCACTCACTCAGAGACTCACTCACTCACTCAGACACTCACTCACTCACTCAGACACTCACTCACTCAGACACTCACTCACTCACTCAGACACTCACTCACTCACTCAGAGACTCACTCACTCACTCAGACACTCACTCACTCACTCAGACACTCACTCACTCACTCAGAGACTCACTCACTCACTCAGAGACTCACTCACTCAGAGACTCACTCACTCACTCAGACACTCACTCACTCACTCAGACACTCACTCACTCACTCAGACACTCACTCACTCACTCAGAGACTCACTCACTCACTCAGAGACTCACTCACTCACTCAGAGACTCACTCACTCAGACACTCACTCACTCACTCAGAGACTCACTCACTCAGAGACTCACTCACTCACTCAGACACTCACTCACTCACTCAGACACTCACTCACTCACTCAGACACTCACTCACTCACTCAGACACTCACTCACTCAGACACTCACTCACTCAGACACTCACTCAGACACTCACTCACTCACCCAGAGACTCACTCACTCAGACACTCACTCACTCACTCAGACACTCACTCACTCAGACACTCACTCACTCACTCAGACACTAAACTCACTCACTCAGACACTCACTCACTCACTCAGACACTCACTCACTCACTCAGACACTCACTCACTCACTCAGAGACTCACTCACTCACTCAGACACTCACTCACTCACTCAGACACTCACTCACTCACTCAGAGACTCACTCACTCACTCAGAGACTCACTCACTCACTCAGACACTCACTCACTCACTCAGACACTCACTCACTCACTCAGAGACTCGCTCACTCACTCAGACACTCACTCACTCACTCAGACACTCACTCACTCAGACACTCACTCACTCAGACACTCACTCACTCAGACACTCACTCACTCAGACACTCACTCACTCAGACACTCACTCACTCACTCAGACACTCACCCAGAGACTCACCCAGAGACTCACCCAGACACTCACTCACTCACTCAGACACTCACTCACTCACTCAGACACTCACTCACTAAGACACTCACTCACTCAGACACTCACTCACTCAGAGACTCACTCAGAGACTCACTCAGAGACTCACTCAGAGACTCACTCAGAGACTCACTCAGAGACTCACTCAGAGACTCACTCACTCAGACACCCCCCACTGTCACATTTACTTCAGCTTTGTTTGATTTTCGTTTGCTTTTTCAGATTAAATTTAATTTGTTTATAATTTACCTCCCCGTGTCTCTCCCTCCCCGTGTCTCTCCCTCCCTGTGTCTATCTCCCCGTGTCTATCTCCCCGTGTCTCTCTCCCCGTGTCTCTCTCCCCGTGTCTCCCCCCGTGTTTCCCTCCCCGTGTCTCTCTCTCCCCGTGTCTCTCTCTCCCCGTGTCTCTCTTCCCGCGTCTCTCTCCCCGCGTCTCTCTCCCCGCGTCTCTCTCCCCGTGTCTCTCTCTCCCCGTGTCTCCCTCCCCGTGTCTCTCCCCGTGTCTCTCTCCCCGTGTCTCTCTCTCTCCCCGTGTCTCTCCCTCCCCGTGTCTCTCTCCCCGTGTCTCTCTCCGTGTCTCTCTCCCCGTGTTTCTCCCCCGTGTCTCTCTCCCGTGTCTTTCCCCCCGTCTCTCCCCGTGTCTCTCCCCCCGTGTCTCCCCCGTGTCTCTCTCCCCGTGTCTCTCTCCCCGTGTCTCTCTCCCCGTGTCTCTCTCTCCGTGTCTCCCCCCGTGTCTCTCTCCCCGTGTCTCTCTCTCTCCGTGTCTCTCTCCCCGTGTCTCTCTCCCCGTGTCTCTCTCCCCGTGTCTCTCTCCCCGTGTCTCTCCCTCCCCGTGTCTCCCTCCCCGTGTCTCTCTCCCCGTGTCTCTCTCCGTGTCTCTCTCCCGGTGTCTCTCTCTCCCCGTGTCTCTCCCCGTGTCTCTCTCCCCGTGTCTATCTCCCCGTGTCTCTCCCCGTGTCTCTCTCTCCCGGTGTCTCTCTTTCTCCCCGTGTCTCTTTCCCCGTGTCTCTCTCCCCGTGTCTCTCTCCCACATCCACCATCTCCTCCACAGAAGGTAAAATCATCTCCCCCCCCCCGCCCTCGATCCCATTCTGAACGTTTCTCTTTTGGTTGAAGAATCAAATCCTCGCGACTTCATCTTTTTCGCGACTTGCCACGATTTCGTGTCCCTCTGG
>NW_027621309.1:30000-53745 GCF_964198595.1 Lampetra fluviatilis | reverse complement strand
TTGACCTGAAATTGTTTTAATCGAAAATCAAATCGCAAATCGATCCGTCAGAAATTCGATATTTTCCCAAAATCGAACGGCCCTAGCTCACAGCTCAGTAGCGGCCTTCACTCAGCCCACACTCGACTCAGTCGTCATACGAGTGAAATCATTCACAGAGAGGCCCACTGCTGATGTGCCACGTACAGGTTCGGGTGTCAGTGTACCATTCACCATCTCTCTCTCTCTCACCATCTCACTCTGTCTCACCATCTCTCTCTCACCATCTCTCTCTCACCATCTCTCTCACCATCTCTGTCTCACCATCTCTCTCTCACCATCTCTCTCTCACCATCTCTCTCACCATCTCTCTCTCACCATCTCTCTCTCACCATCTCTCTCTCACCATCTCTCTCTCACCATCTCTCTCTCACCATCTCTCTCTCACCATCTCTCTCTCACCATCTCTCTCTCACCATCTCTCTCTCACCATCTCTCTCACCATCTCTCTCTCACCATCTCTCTCTCACCATCTCTCTCCCACCATCTCTCTCTCACCATCTCTCTCTCACCATCTCTCACCATCTCTCTCTCACCATCTCTCTCTCACCATCTCTCTCTGTCTCACCATCTCTCTCTCACCATCTCTCTCTCACCATCTCTCTCCCACCATCTCTCTCTCACCATCTCTCTCTCACCATCTCACTCACCATCTCTCTCTCACCATCTCTCTCACCATCTCTCTCTCACCATCTCTCTCACCATCTCTCTCTCTCTCACCATCTCTCACTCACCATCTCTCACTCACCATCTCTGTCTCACCATCTCTCACTCACCATCTCACTCTCACCATCTCTCTGTCTCACCATCTCACCATCTCTCTCTCACCATCTCTCTCACCATCACACTCTGTCTCACCATCTCACCATCTCTCTCTCACCATCTCTCTCACCATCTCACTCTGTCTCACCATCTCTCTCACCATCTCTCACTCACCATCTCTCTCTCACCATCTCTCTCTCACCATCTCTGTCTCACCATCTCTCTCTCACCATCTCTCTCTCTCTCACCATCTCTCTCTCACCATCTCTCTCTCACCATCTCTCTCACACCATCTCTCTCTCACCATCTCTCTCTCTCTCACCATCTCTCTCTCACCATCTCTCTCTCACCATCTCTCTCTCACCATCTCTCTCTCACCATCTCTCTCTCACCATCTCTCTCTCACCATCTCTCTCCCACCATCTCTCTCTGTCTCACCATCTCTCTCTCACCATCTCTCTCTCACCATCTCTCTCTCACCATCTCACTCTGTCTCACCATCTCTCACTCACCATCTCTCTCTCACCATCTCTCTCTCACCATCTCTCTCTCACCATCTCTCACTCACCATCTCTCTCACCATCTTTCTCTCACCATCTCTCCCACCATCTCTCTCTCACCATCTCTCTCTCACCATCTCACTCACCATCTCTCTCTCACATCTCTCTCTCACCATCTCTCTCACACCATCTCTCTCTCACCATCTCTCTCTCACCATCTCTCACCATCTCTCACCATCTCTCTCTCACCATCTCTCTCCCACCATCTCTCTCACCATCTCTCTCTCACCATCTCTCTCTCACCATCTCTCTCTCACCATCTCTCTCACACCATCTCTCTCACCATCTCACCATCTCTCTCACCATCTCTCTCTCACCATCTCTTTCTGTCTCACCATCTCTCTCCTCCACCTCCCCCCATCTCTCACCATCTGCCCCCATCTCCCTCATCTCGCCCCATCTCTCCCCATCTCCCCCCATCTCCCCCCTCTCCCCCCCCCCCATCTCCCCTCCCCCATCTCCCCCATCTCCCCCATCTCCCCCATCTCCCCCATCTCTCTCCCCCATCTCCCCCATCTCCCCCATCTCCCCCCCCCCATCATCTCCCACATCTCCCCCCATCTCCCCCTCCACCACCAGTGGCTCCAAGTGCCCCCATCATCTCCCAGCGTCCCGGCGAGCCCCACTTGGTGTCTCTCTCCGTCGAGGACGACGGGGGACTTCCCGTCACAGGATTCATCATCCGCTACAGGCCCGTGAGTAACGTTGACCACCTCGCCTGGTCTACAGGAGGCCGTGGGTTCTATCACGGGCCCTGTGAGATGTTGACCACCTCGCCTGGTCTACAGGAGGTCCTGGGTTCGATCGCTGATTCTGTGAGATGTTGACCACCTCGCCTGGTCTATAGGAGGCCGTGGGTTCCATCCCGGACCCTGGGAGATGTTGAATACCTCGCCTGGTCTACAGGAGGCCGTGGGTTCCATCCCGGACCCTGGGAGATGTTGACCACCCCGCCTGGTCTACAGGAGGTCGTGGGTTCTATCACGGGCCCTGTGAGATGTTGACCACCTCGCCTGGTCTACAGGAGGTCCTGGGTTCGATTGCTGATGCTGTGAGATGGTGACCACCTCGCCTGGTCTACAGGAGGTCGTGGGTTCGATCGCTGATTCTGTGAGATGTTGACCACCTCGCCTGGTCTACAGGAGGTCGTGGATTCGATCACGGACCCTGGGAGATGTTGACTACCTCCCCTGGTCTACAGGAGGTCCTGGGTTCGATCCCGGACCCTGGGAGATGTTGACCACCTCGCCTGGTCTACAGGAGGTCGTGGGTTCGATCGCTGATTCTGTGAGATGTTGACCACCTCGCCTGGTCTACAGGAGGTCGTGGGTTCGATCGCTGATTCTGTGAGATGTTGACTACCTCGCCTGGTCTACAGGAGGTCGTGGGTTCGATCACGGACCCTGTGAGATGTTCACTACCTCGCCTGGTCTACAGGAGGTCGTGGGTTCGATCACGGACCCTGGGAGATGTTGACCACCCCGCCTGGTCTACAGGAGGCCGTGGGTTCGGTCACGGACCCTGTGAGATGTTGACCACCTCGCCTGGTCTACAGGAGGTCGTGGGTTCCATCCCGGACCCTGTGAGATGTTGACCACCTCGCCTGGTCTACAGGAGGTCGTGGGTTCGATCCCGGACCCTGTGAGAAGTTGACCACCTCGCCTGGTCTACAGGAGGTCGTGGGTTCGATCCCGGACCCTGTGAGATGTTGACCACCTCGCCTGGTCTACAGGAGGTCGTGGGTTCCATCCCGGACCCTGTGAGATGTTGATCACCTCGCCTGGTCTACAGGAGGTCGTGGGTTCGATTCCGGACCCTGTGAGATGTTGACCACCTCGCCTGGTCTACAGGAGGTCGTGGGTTCGATTCCGGACCCTGTGAGATGTTAACTACCTCGCCTGGTCTACAGGAGGTCGTGGGTTCGATCGCTGATTCTGTGAGATGTTGACCACCTCGCCTGGTCTACAGGAGGTCCTGGGTTCGATCACGGGCCCTGTGAGATGTTGACCATCTCGCCTGGTCTACAGGAGGTCGTGGGTTCGATCGCTGATTCTGTGAGATGTTGACCACCTCGCCTGGTCTACAGGAGGTCGTGGGTTTGATCGCTGATTCTGTGAGATGGTGACCACCTCACCTGGTCTACAGGAGGTCGTGGGTTCAATCCCGGACCCTGTGAGATGTTGACTACCTTGCCTGGTCTACAGGAGGTCTTGGGTTCGATCGCTGATGCTGTGAGATGTTGACTACCTCGCCTGGTCTACAGGAGGTCGTGGGTTCAATCGCTGACCCTGGGAGATGTTGACCACCTCGCCTGGTCTAAAGGAGGTCGTGGGTTCGATCCCGGACCCTGTGAGATGTTGACCACCTCGCCTGGTCTACAGGAGGCTGTGGGTCTGATCCCAGACCCTGTGAGATGTTGACTACCTAGCCTGGTCTTCAGGAGGTCGTGGGTCTGATCCCAGACCCTGTGAGATGTTGACCACCTCGCCTGGTCTAAAGGAGGTCGTGGGTTCGATCACAGACCCTGTGAGATATTGACTACCTCGCCTGGTCTACAGGAGGTCGTGGGTTCGATCACAGACACTGTGAGATATTGACTACCTCGCCTGGTCTAAAGGAGGTCGTGGGTTCGATCACAGACCCTGTGAGATGTTGACCACCTCGCCTGGTAGTAGAGACTCGGGGTCTAGTAGAGACTCAGGGTGTAGTAGAGACTCAGGGTGTAGTAGAGACTCAGGGTGTAGTAAAGACTCAGGGTGTAGTAGAGACTCAGGGTCTAGTAGAGACTCAGGGTGTAGTAGAGACTCAGGGTGTAGTAGAGACTCAGGGCCTAGTAAAGACTCAGGGTCTAGTAGAGACTCAGGGTGTAGTAGAGACTCAGGGTGTAGTAGAGACTCAGGGTGTAGTAAAGACTCAGGGTGTAGTAGAGACTCAGGGTCTAGTAGAGACTCAGGGTGTAGTAGAGACTCAGGGTGTAGTAGAGACTCAGGGTGTAGTAGAGACTCAGGGTGTAGTACAGACTCAGGGTGTAGTACAGACTCAGGGTCTAGTAGAGACTCAGGGTCTAGTAGAGACTCAGGGTGTAGTAGAGACTCAGGGTGTAGTAGAGACTCAGGGTGTAGTAGAGACTCAGGGTGTAGTAGAGACTCAGGGTGTAGTAGAGACTCAGGGTCTAGTAGAGACTCAGGGTGTAGTAGAGACTCAGGGTGTAGTAGAGACTCAGGGTGTAGTAGAGACTCAGGGTGTAGTAGAGACTCAGGGTGTAGTAGAGACTCAGGGTGTAGTAGAGACTCAGGGTCTAGTAGAGACTCAGGGTGTAGTAGAGACTCAGGGTCTAGTAGAGACTCAGGGTGTAGTAGAGACTCAGGGTGTAGTAGAGACTCAGGGTCTAGTAGAGACTCAGGGTCTAGTAGAGACTCAGGGTGTAGTAGAGACTCAGGGCCTAGTAGAGACTCAGGGTCTAGTAGAGACTCAGGGTGTAGTAGAGACTCAGGGTGTAGTAGAGACTCAGGGTGTAGTAGAGACTCAGGGTCTAGTAGAGACTCAGGGTCTAGTAGAGACTCAGGGTGTAGTAGAGACTCAGGGTCTAGTAGAGACTCAGGGTCTAGTAGAGACTCAGGGTGTAGTAGAGACTCAGGGTGTAGTAGAGACTCAGGGTGTAGTAGAGACTCAGGGTGTAGTAGAGACTCAGGGTCTAGTAGAGACTCAGGGTCTAGTAGAGACTCAGGGTGTAGTAGAGACTCAGGGTCTAGTAGAGACTCAGGGTCTAGTGGAGACTCAGGGTGTAGTAGAGACTCAGGGTCTAGTAGAGACTCAGGGTGTAGTAGAGACTCAGGGTCTAGTGGAGACTCAGGGTGTAGTAGAGACTCAGGGTGTAGTAGAGACTCAGGGTGTAGTAGAGACTCAGGGTGTAGTAGAGACTCAGGGTGTAGTAGAGACTCAGGGTGTAGTAGAGACTCAGGGTCTAGTAGAGACTCAGGGTGTAGTAGAGACTCAGGGTCTAGTAGAGACTCAGGGTGTAGTAGAGACTCAGGGTGTAGTAGAGACTCAGGGTCTAGTAGAGACTCAGGGTCTAGTAGAGACTCAGGGTGTAGTAGAGACTCAGGGTGTAGTAGAGACTCAGGGTCTAGTAGAGACTCAGGGTCTAGTAGAGACTCAGGGTGTAGTAGAGACTCAGGGTCTAGTAGAGACTCAGGGTCTAGTGGAGACTCAGGGTGTAGTAGAGACTCAGGGTCTAGTAGAGACTCAGGGTGTAGTAGAGACTCAGGGTCTAGTGGAGACTCAGGGTGTAGTAGAGACTCAGGGTGTAGTAGAGACTCAGGGTCTAGTAGAGACTCGGGGTATAGTAGAGACTCAGGGTCTAGTAGAGACTCAGGGTGTAGTAGAGACTCAGAGTGTAGTAGAGACTCAGGGTCTAGTAGAGACTCAGGGTGTAGTAGAGACTCAGGGTGTAGTAGAGACTCAGTGTGTAGTAGAGACTCAGAGTGTAGTAGAGACTCAGGGTGTAGTAGAGACTCAGGGTGTAGTAGAGACTCAGGGTCTAGTAGAGACTCAGGGTGTAGTAGAGACTCAGGGTCTAGTAGAGACTCAGGGTCTAGTAGAGACTCAGGGTCTAGTAGAAACTCAGGGTGTAGTAGAGACTCGGGGTCTAGTAGAGACTCGGGGTCTAGTAGAGACTCAGGGTCTAGTAGAGACTCAGGGTGTAGTAGAGACTCAGGGTGTAGTAGAGACTCAGGGTGTAGTAGAGACTCAGGGTCTAGTAGAGACTCAGGGTCTAGTAGAGACTCAGGGTCTAGTAGAGACTCAGAGTGTAGTAGAGACTCAGGGTCTAGTAGAGTCTCGGGGTCTAGTAGAGACTCAGGGTCTAGTAGAGACTCAGGTCTAGTAGAGACTCGGGGTGTAGTAGAGACTCAGGGTCTAGTAGAGACTCAGGGTCTAGTAGAGACTCAGGGTCTAGTAGAGACTCAGGGTGTAGTAGAGACTCAGGGTCTAGTAGAGACTCAGGGTGTAGTAGAGACTCAGGGTCTAGTAGAGACTCAGGGTGTAGTAGAGACTCAGGGTCTAGTAGAGACTCAGGGTGTAGTAGAGACTCAGGGTCTAGTAGAGACTCAGGGTGTAGTAGAGACTCAGAGTGTAGTAGAGACTCAGGGTCTAGTAGAGACTCAGGGTCTAGTAGAGACTCAGGGTGTAGTAGAGACTCAGGGTCTAGTAGAGACTCAGGGTGTAGTAGAGACTCAGGGTGTAGTAGAGACTCAGGGTGTAGTAGAGACTCAGGCTCTAGTAGAAACTCAGGGTGTAGTAGAGACTCAGGGTCTAATAGAGACTCAGGGTCTAGTAGAGACTCAGGGTGTAGTAGAGACTCAGGGTCTAGTAGAAACTCAGGGTGTAGTAGAGACTCGGGGTCTAGTAGAGACTCGGGGTCTAGTAGAGACTCAGGGTCTAGTAGAGACTCAGGGTGTAGTAGAGACTCAGGGTGTAGTAGAGACTCAGGGTGTAGTAGAGACTCAGGGTCTAGTAGAGACTCAGGGTCTAGTAGAGACTCAGGGTCTAGTAGAGACTCAGAGTGTAGTAGAGACTCAGGGTCTAGTAGAGTCTCGGGGTCTAGTAGAGACTCAGGGTCTAGTAGAGACTCAGGTCTAGTAGAGACTCGGGGTGTAGTAGAGACTCAGGGTCTAGTAGAGACTCAGGGTCTAGTAGAGACTCAGGGTCTAGTAGAAACTCAGGGTGTAGTAGAGACTCAGGGTCTAGTAGAGACTCAGGGTGTAGTAGAGACTCAGGGTCTAGTAGAGACTCAGGGTGTAGTAGAGACTCAGGGTCTAGTAGAGACTCAGGGTGTAGTAGAGACTCAGGGTCTAGTAGAGACTCAGGGTGTAGTAGAGACTCAGAGTGTAGTAGAGACTCAGGGTCTAGTAGAGACTCAGGGTCTAGTAGAGACTCAGGGTGTAGTAGAGACTCAGGGTCTAGTAGAGACTCAGGGTGTAGTAGAGACTCAGGGTGTAGTAGAGACTCAGGGTGTAGTAGAGACTCAGGCTCTAGTAGAAACTCAGGGTGTAGTAGAGACTCAGGGTCTAATAGAGACTCAGGGTCTAGTAGAGACTCAGGGTGTAGTAGAGACTCAGGGTCTAATAGAGACTCAGGGTGTAGTAGAGACTCGGGGTCTAATAGAGACTCAGGGTGTAGTAGAGACTCGGGGTCTAATAGAGACTCAGGGTCTAGTAGAGACTCAGGGTGTAGTAGAGACTCAGGGTCTAATAGAGACTCAGGGTGTAGTAGAGACTCAGGGTCTAATAGAGACTCAGGGTGTAGTAGAGACTCGGGGTCTAATAGAGACTCAGGGTCTAATAGAGACTCAGGGTGTAGTAGAGACTCAGGGTCTAATAGAGACTCAGGGTGTAGTAGAGACTCGGGGTCTAATAGAGACTCAGGGTCTAGTAGAGACTCAGGGTGTAGTAGAGACTCAGGGTCTAATAGAGACTCAGGGTGTAGTAGAGACTCGGGGTCTAATAGAGACTCAGGGTGTAGTAGAGACTCGGGGTCTAATAGAGACTCAGGGTCTAGTAGAGACTCAGGGTGTAGTAGAGACTCAGGGTCTAGTAGAGAATCAGGGTGTAGTAGAGACTCAGGGTCTAGTAGAGACTCAGGGTCTAATAGAGACTCAGGGTCTAGTAGAGACTCGGGGTCTAGTAGAGACTCAGGGTCTAGTAGAGACTCAGGGTCTAGTAGAGACTCAGGGTCTAGTAGAGACTCGGGGTGTAGTAGAGACTCAGGTTTAGTAGAGACTCAGGGTCTAGTGGAGACTCAGGGTCTAGTAGAGACTCAGGGTGTAGTAGAGACTCAGGGTGTAGTAGAGACTCAGGGTCTAGTAGAGACTCAGGGTGTAGTAGAGACTCAGGGTCTAGTAGAAACTCAGTGCCTAGTAGAGACTCAGGGTCTAGTAGAGACTCAGGGTGTAGTAGAGACTCAGGGCCTAGTAGAGACTCGAGGTCTAGTAGAGACTCAGGGTCTAGTAGAGACTCGGGGTCTAGTAGAGACTCAAAGTCTAGTAGAGACTCAGGGTCTAGTAGAGACTCAAAGTCTAGTAGAGACTCGGGGTCTAGTAGAGACTCAGGGTCTAGTAGAGACTCAGGGTCTAGTAGAGACTCAGGTCTAGTAGAGACTCAGGGTCTAGTAGAGACTCAGGGTGTAGTAGAGACTCAGGGTGTAGTAGAGACTCAGGGTGTAGTAGAGACTCAGGGTCTAGTAGAGACTCAGAGTCTAGTAGAGACTCGGGGTCTAGTAGAGACTCAGGGTCTAGTAGAGACTCAGGGTGTAGTAGAGACTCAGGTCTAGTAGAGACTCAGGGTGTAGTAGAGACTCAGGGTCTAGTAGAAACTCAGTGCCTAGTAGAGACTCAGGGTCTAGTAGAGACTCGGGGTCTAGTAGAGACTCAGGGTCTAGTAGAGACTCAGGGTGTAGTAGAGACTCAGGTCTAGTAGAGACTCAGGGTCTAGTAGAGACTCAGGGTGTAGTAGAGACTCAGGTCTATTAGAGACTCAGGGTCTAGTAGAGACTCAGGGTCTAGTAGAGACTCGGGGTCTAGTAGAGACTCAGGGTCTAGTAGAGACTCAGGGTGTAGTAGAGACTCAGGTCTAGTAGAGACTCAGGGTCTAGTAGAGACTCAGGGTGTAGTAGAGACTCAGGTCTATTAGAGACTCAGGGTCTAGTAGAGACTCAGGGTCTAATAGAGACTCGGGGTCTAGTAGAGACTCAGGGTCTAGTAGAGACTCAAAGTTCACCAAAAGTTGACCCTCTCGGCCTAACGGACCCCTCTCCCCCCGCCTGCCCTACCCCCTTGCCTGAGCAGGTCTCCCAGGATGGTGCCACCGCGCCGGGCCCGTGGAGGGAGGTGCGGGGAGGTCCCCGTGGGGATGTTCGCCTGGTTGGCCTGCAGGCTCTCACGCGCTACCAGGCCGAAGCCTACGCTGAGAACGCCGAGGGGAGGTCGTCGGGGTCGGAGTTTGACTTCTTGTCACCGGAGCAGCCAAGGTTCCGCGGTGAGTAGTCAGAGACTCACTCAGAGACTCACTCACCCAGAGACTCACTCACTCACTCAGAGACTCACTCACTCAGAGACTCACTCACCCAGAGACTCACTCACTCAGAGAATCTCTCACCCAGAGACTCACTCAGAGACTCACTCACTCAGAGACTCACTCACTCAGAGACTCACTTTTAGACTCACTCAGACACTCACTCAGAGACTCACTCACCCAGAGACTCACTCAGAGACTCACTCAGAGACTCACTCAGAGAATCACTCACTCAGAGACTCACTCAGAGACTCACTCACTCAGAGACTCACTCACCCAGAGACTCACTCACTCAGAGAATCACTCAACCAGAGACTCACTCAGAGACTCACTCACTCAGAGACTCACTCACTCAGAGACTCACTTTTAGACTCACTCAGACACTCACTCAGAGACTCACTCAGAGAATCACTCACTCAGAGACTCACTCAGAGACTCACTCAGAGACTCACTCAGACACTCACTCAGAGACTCACACAGAGACTCACTCAGAGACTCACTCAGAGACTCACTCACTCAGAGCATCACTCAGAGACTCACTCAGAGACTCACTCACCCAGAGACTCACTCAGAGACTCACTCAGAGACTCACTCACTCACTCAGAGACTCACTCACTCAGAGACTCACTCAGAGACTCACTCACTCAGAGACTCACTCAGAGACTCACTCAGAGACTCACTCAGACACTCACTCAGAGACTCACACAGAGACTCACTCAGAGACTCACTCACTCAGAGACTCACTCAGAGACTCACTCATAGACTCACTCATAGACACCCTCATAGACTCACTCACTCAGAGCATCAATCAGAGACTCACCCAGAGACTCACTCACCCAGAGACTCACTCAGAGACTCACTCAGAGACTCACTCAGAGACTCACTCACTCACTCAGAGACTCACTCAGAGACTCACTCACTCAGAGACTCACTCACTCACTCAAAGACTCACTCAGAGACTCACTCACCCAGAGACTCACTCAGAGACTCACTCACCCAGAGACTCACTCAGAGACTCACTCAGAGACTCACTCATTGACTCACTCAGAGAATCACTCACTCAGAGACTCACTCAGAGACTCACTCAGAGCATCACTCAGAGACTCACTCAGAGACTCACTCACCCAGAGACTCACTCAGAGACTCACTCACTCAGAGCATCAATCAGAGACTCACCCAGAGACTCACTCACCCAGAGACTCACTCAGAGACTCACTCAGAGACTCACTCAGAGACTCACTCACTCACTCAGAGACTCACTCAGAGACTCACTCACTCAGAGACTCACTCACTCACTCAAAGACTCACTCAGAGACTCACTCACCCAGAGACTCACTCAGAGACTCACTCACCCAGAGACTCACTCAGAGACTCACTCAGAGACTCACTCATAGACTCACTCAGAGAATCACTCACTCAGAGACTCACTCAGAGACTCACTCAGAGACTCACTCAGAGACTCACTCACTCACTCAGAGACTCACTCAGAGCATCACTCAGAGACTCACTCAGAGACTCACTTACCCAGAGACTCACTCAGAGACTCACTCACTCAGAGACTCACTCAGAGACTCACTCATAGACTCACTCACCCAGAGACTCACTCAGAGACTCACTCAGAGACTCACTCAGAGACTCACTCACTCACTCAGAGACTCACTCAGAAACTCACTCACTCAGAGACTCACTCACTCAAAGACTCACTCAGAGACTCACTCACCCAGAGACTCACTCAGAGACTCACTCACCCAGAGACTCACTCAGAGACTCACTCAGAGACTCACTCATAGACTCACTCACTCAGAGCATCACTCAGAGACTCACCCAGAGACTCACTCACTCAGAGACTCACCCAGAGACTCACTCAGAGACTCACTCAGAGACTCACTCACTCACTCAGAGACTCACTCAGAGACTCACTCACTCAGAGACTCACTCACTCACTCAGAGACTCACTCAGAGACTCACTCACCCAGAGACGCACTCAGAGACTCACTCACTCAGAGACTCACTCACCCAGAGACTCACTCACTCAGAGACTCACTCACTCAGAGACTCACTCACTCAGAGACTCACTCACTCAGAGACTCACTCAGAGACTCACTCACTCAGAGACTCACCCAGAGACTCACTCACTCAGAGACTCACTCAGAGACTCACTCACTCAGAGACTCACTCACTCAGAGACTCACTCACCCAGAGACTCACTCACTCAGAGAATCACTCAACCAGAGACTCACTCAGAGACTCACTCACTCAGAGACTCACTCACTCAGACTCACTCACTCAGAGACTCACTTTTAGACTCACTCACTCAGAGACTCACTCAGAGACTCACTCAGAGACTCACTCAGACACTCATTCAGAGAATCACTCACTCAGAGACTCACTCAGAGACTCACTCAGAGACTCACTCAGACACTCACTCAGAGACTCACACAGAGACTCACTCAGAGACTCACTCAGAGACTCACTCACTCAGAGCATCACTCAGAGACTCACTCAGAGACTCACTCAGAGACTCACTCAGAGACTCACTCACTCACTCAGAGACTCACTCACTCAGAGACTCACTCAGAGACTCACTCAGAGACTCACTCATAGACTCACTCACTCAGAGCATCAATCAGAGACTCACCCAGAGACTCACTCACCCAGAGACTCACTCAGAGACTCACTCAGAGACTCACTCAGAGACTCACTCACTCACTCAGAGACTCACTCAGAGACTCATTCACTCAGAGACTCACTCACTCACTCACTCAAAGACTCACTCAGAGACTCACTCACCCAGAGACTCACTCAGAGACTCACTCACCCAGAGACTCACTCAGAGACTCACTCAGAGACTCACTCATAGACTCACTCATAGACTCACTCACTCAGAGACTCACCCAGAGACTCACTCAGAGACTCACTCAGAGACTCACTCAGAGACTCACTCACTCAGAGACTCACTCACTCACTCAAAGACTCACTCAGAGACTCACTCACCCAGAGACTCACTCAGAGACTCACTCACCCAGAGACTCACTCAGAGACTCACTCATAGACTCACTCATAGACTCACTCACTCAGAGACTCACTCAGAGACTCACTCAGAGACTCACTCAGAGACTCACCCAGAGACTCACTCACTCAGAGACTCACCCAGAGACTCACTCAGAGACTCACTCAGAGACTCACTCACTCACTCAGAGAGTCACTCAGAGACTCACTCACTCAGAGACTCACTCACTCACTCAGAGACTCACTCAGAGACTCACTCACCCAGAGACTCACTCAGAGACTCACTCACTCAGAGACTCACCCAGAGACTCACTCAGAGACTCACTCAGAGACTCACTCACTCACTCAGAGACTCACTCAGAGACTCACTCACTCAGAGACTCACTCACTCACTCAGAGACTCACTCAGAGACTCACTCACCCAGAGACTCACTCAGAGACTCACTCACTCAGAGACTCACCCAGAGACTCACTCACTCAGAGACTCACCCAGAGACTCACTCACTCACTCAGAGACTCACTCAGAGACTCACTCACCCAGAAACTCACTCAGAGACTCACTCACCCAGAGACTCACTCAGAGACTCACTCAGAGACTCACTCAGAGACTCACTCACTCACTCAGAGACTCACTCACTCAGAGACTCACTCAGAGACTCACTCACTCAGAGACTCACTCAGAAACTCACTCAGAGACTCACTCAGACACTCACTCAGAGACTCACACAGAGACTCACTCAGAGACTCACTCACTCAGAGACTCACTCAGAGACTCACTCAGAGACTCACTCATAGACACACTCATAGACTCACTCACTCAGAGACTCACTCACTCAGAGACTCACTCAGAGACTCACTCAGAGACTCACTCACTCAGAGCATCAATCAGAGACTCACCCAGAGACTCACTCACCCAGAGACTCACTCAGAGACTCACTCAGAGACTCACTCAGAGACTCACTCACTCACTCAGAGACTCACTCAGAGACTCACTCACTCAGAGACTCACTCACTCACTCAAAGACTCACTCAGAGACTCACTCACCCAGAGACTCACTCAGAGACTCACTCACCCAGAGACTCACTCAGAGACTCACTCAGAGACTCACTCATAGACTCACTCAGAGAATCACTCACTCAGAGACTCACTCAGAGACTCACTCAGAGACTCACTCAGAGACTCACTCAGAGACTCACTCACTCACTCAGAGACTCACTCAGAGACTCACTCACCCAGAGACTCACTCAGAGACTCACTCACTCAGAGACTCACTCAGAGACTCACTCATAGACTCACTCACCCAGAGACTCACTCAGAGACTCACTCAGAGACTCACTCAGAGACTCACTCACTCACTCAGAGACTCACTCAGAAACTCACTCACTCAGAGACTCACTCACTCAAAGACTCACTCAGAGACTCACTCACCCAGAGACTCACTCAGAGACTCACTCACCCAGAGACTCACTCAGAGACTCACTCAGAGACTCACTCATAGACTCACTCACTCAGAGCATCACTCAGAGACTCACCCAGAGACTCACTCACTCAGAGACTCACCCAGAGACTCACTCAGAGACTCACTCAGAGACTCACTCACTCACTCAGAGACTCACTCAGAGACTCACTCACTCAGAGACTCACTCACTCACTCAGAGACTCACTCAGAGACTCACTCACCCAGAGACGCACTCAGAGACTCACTCACTCAGAGACTCACTCACCCAGAGACTCACTCACTCAGAGACTCACTCACTCAGAGACTCACTCACTCAGAGACTCACTCACTCAGAGACTCACTCAGAGACTCACTCACTCAGAGACTCACCCAGAGACTCACTCACTCAGAGACTCACCCAGAGACTCACTCAGACACTCACTCAGAGACTCACTCACCCAGAGACTCACTCAGAGACTCACTCAGAGACTCACTCAGAGAATCACTCACTCAGAGACTCACTCAGAGACTCACTCACTCAGAGACTCACTCACTCAGAGACTCACTCACCCAGAGACTCACTCACTCAGAGAATCACTCAACCAGAGACTCACTCAGAGACTCACTCACTCAGAGACTCACTCACTCAGAGACTCACTCACTCAGAGACTCACTTTTAGACTCACTCACTCAGAGACTCACTCAGAGACTCACTCAGAGACTCACTCAGACACTCACTCAGAGAATCACTCACTCAGAGACTCACTCAGAGACTCACTCAGAGACTCACTCAGACACTCACTCAGAGACTCACACAGAGACTCACTCAGAGACTCACTCAGAGACTCACTCACTCAGAGACTCACTCAGAGACTCACTCAGAGACTCACTCAGAGACTCACTCACTCACTCAGAGACTCACTCACTCAGAGACTCACTCAGAGACTCACACAGAGACTCACTCAGAGACTCACTCACTCAGAGACTCACTCAGAGACTCACTCAGAGACTCACTCAGAGACTCACTCATAGACTCACTCACTCAGAGCATCAATCAGAGACTCACCCAGAGACTCACTCACCCAGAGACTCACTCAGAGACTCACTCAGAGACTCACTCAGAGACTCACTCACTCACTCAGAGACTCACTCAGAGACTCACTCACTCAGAGACTCACTCACTCACTCAAAGACTCACTCAGAGACTCACTCACCCAGAGACTCACTCAGAGACTCACTCACCCAGAGACTCACTCAGAGACTCACTCAGAGACTCACTCATAGACTCACTCATAGACTCACTCACTCAGAGACTCACCCAGAGACTCACTCAGAGACTCACTCAGAGACTCACTCAGAGACTCACTCACTCAGAGACTCACTCATTCACTCAAAGACTCACTCAGAGACTCACTCACCCAGAGACTCACTCAGAGACTCACTCACCCAGAGACTCACTCAGAGACTCACTCAGAGACTCACTCATAGACTCACTCATAGACTCACTCACTCAGAGACTCACTCAGAGACTCACTCAGAGACTCACTCAGAGACTCACCCAGAGACTCACTCACTCAGAGACTCACCCAGAGACTCACTCAGAGACTCACTCAGAGACTCACTCACTCACTCAGAGACTCACTCAGAGACTCACTCACTCAGAGACTCACTCACTCACTCAGAGACTCACTCAGAGACTCACTCACCCAGAGACTCACTCAGAGACTCACTCACTCAGAGACTCACTCACTCAGAGACTCACTCAGAGACTCACTCACCCAGAGACTCACTCAGAGACTCACTCACTCAGAGACTCACCCAGAGACTCACTCACTCAGAGACTCACCCAGAGACTCACTCACTCACTCAGAGACTCACTCAGAGACTCACTCACCCAGAGACTCACTCAGAGACTCACTCACCCAGAGACTCACTCAGAGACTCACTCAGAGACTCACTCAGAGACTCACTCAGAGACTCACTCACTCACTCAGAGACTCACTCACTCAGAGACTCACTCAGAGACTCACTCACTCAGAGACTCACTCAGAAACTCACTCAGAGACTCACTCAGACACTCACTCAGAGACTCACACAGAGACTCACTCAGAGACTCACTCACTCAGAGACTCACTCAGAGACTCACTCAGAGACTCACTCACTCAGAGACTCACTCACTCAGAGACTCACTCAGAGACTCACTCAGAGACTCACACAGAGACTCACTCAGAGACTCACTCATTCAGAGCATCACTCAGAGACTCACTCAGAGACTCACTCAGACACTCACTCAGACACTCACTCAGAGACTCACACAGAGACTCACTCAGAGACTCACTCAGAGACTCACTCAGAGACTCACTCAGACACTCACTCAGAGACTCACTCAGAGACTCACCCAGAGACTCACTCAGAGACTCACTCAGAGACTCACTCACTCAGAGACTCACTCACTCAGAGACTCACTTTTAGACTCACTCAGACACTCACTCAGAGACTCACTCACCCAGAGACTCACTCAGAGACTCACTCAGAGACTCACTCAGAGAATCACTCACTCAGAGACTCACTCAGAGACTCACTCACTCAGAGACTCACTCACCCAGAGACTCACTCACTCAGAGAATCACTCAACCAGAGACTCACTCAGAGACTCACTCACTCAGAGACTCACTCACTCAGAGACTCACTCAGAGACTCACTCAGAGACTCACTCATTCAGAGCATCACTCAGAGACTCACTCAGAGACTCACTCAGAGACTCACTCAGACACTCACTCAGAGACTCACTCAGAGACTCACTCAGAGACTCACCCAGAGACTCACTCACTCACTCACTCAGAGACTCACTCAGAGACTCACACAGAGACTCACCCAGAGACTCACTCACTCACTCAGAGACTCACTCAGAGACTCACCCAGAGACTCACTCACTCACTCAGAGACTCACTCACTCACTCACTCAGAGACTCACTCACTCACTCACTCAGAGACTCACTCAGAGACTCACTCAGAGACTCACCCAGAGACTCACTCACTCACTCAGAGACTCACTCAGAGACTCACTCAGAGACTCACTCACTCAGAGACTCACTCACTCAGAGACTCACTCAGAGACTCACTCAGAGACTCACTCATTCAGAGCATCACTCAGAGACTCACTCAGAGACTCACTCAGAGACTCACTCAGACACTCACTCAGAGACTCACTCAGAGACTCACTCAGAGACTCACCCAGAGACTCACTCACTCACTCACTCAGAGACTCACTCAGAGACTCACACAGAGACTCACCCAGAGACTCACTCACTCACTCAGAGACTCACTCAGAGACTCACCCAGAGACTCACTCACTCACTCAGAGACTCACTCACTCACTCACTCAGAGACTCACTCACTCACTCACTCAGAGACTCACTCAGAGACTCACTCAGAGACTCACCCAGAGACTCACTCACTCACTCAGAGACTCACTCAGAGACTCACTCAGAGACTCACCCAGAGACTCACTCACTCACTCAGAGACTCACTCAGAGACTCACTCACTCAGAGACTCACTCACTCAGAGACTCACTTTTAGACTCACTCAGACACTCACTCAGAGACTCACTCACCCAGAGACTCACTCAGAGACTCACTCAGAGACTCACTCAGAGAATCACTCACTCAGAGACTCACTCAGAGACTCACTCACTCAGAGACTCACTCACCCAGAGACTCACTCACTCAGAGAATCACTCAACCAGAGACTCACTCAGAGACTCACTCACTCAGAGACTCACTCACTCAGAGACTCACTCAGAGACTCACTCAGAGACTCACTCATTCAGAGCATCACTCAGAGACTCACTCAGAGACTCACTCAGAGACTCACTCAGACACTCACTCAGAGACTCACTCAGAGACTCACTCAGAGACTCACCCAGAGACTCACTCACTCACTCACTCAGAGACTCACTCAGAGACTCACACAGAGACTCACCCAGAGACTCACTCACTCACTCAGAGACTCACTCAGAGACTCACCCAGAGACTCACTCACTCACTCAGAGACTCACTCACTCACTCACTCAGAGACTCACTCACTCACTCAGAGACTCACTCAGAGACTCACCCAGAGACTCACTCACTCACTCAGAGACTCACTCACTCACTCAGAGACTCACTCACTCACTCAGAGACTCACTCAGAGACTCACTCAGAGACTCACCCAGAGACTCACTCACTCACTCAGAGACTCACTCAGAGACTCACTCAGAGACTCACTCACGGACTTCTGTAACTCTTCAATAACGATTCTGTCTCTCCCTTTGTCTCTCCCTTTGTCTCTCCCTTTGTCTCTCCCTTTGTCTCTCCCTTTAACTCTCCCTTTGTCTCTCCCTTTGTCTCTCCCTTTGTCTCTCCCTTTAACTCTCCCTTTGTCTCTCCCTTTGTCTCTCCCTTTGTCTCTCCCTTTGTCTCTCCCTTTGTCTCTCCCTTTAACTCTCCCTTTGTCTCTCCCTTTGTCTCTCCCTTTGTCTCTCCCTTTGTCTCTCCATTATCTCTCCCTTTATCTCTCCCTTTAACTCTCCCTTTAACTCTCCCTTTGTCTCTCCCTTTGTCTCTCCCTTTATCTCTCCCTTTGTCTCTCCCTTTAACTCTCAATTTGTCTCTCCCTTTAACTCTCAATTTGTCTCTCCCTTTAACTCTCCCTTTGTCTCTCCCTTTGTCTCTCCCTTTGTCTCTCCCTTTGTCTCTCCATTATCTCTCCCTTTAACTCTCCCTTTAACTCTCCCTTTAACTCTCCCTTTGTCTCTCCCTTTGTCTCTCCCTTTATCTCTCCCTTTGTCTCTCCCTTTAACTCTCAATTTGTCTCTCCCTTTAACTCTCAATTTGTCTCTCCCTTTAACTCTCCCTTTGTCTCTCCCTTTATCTCTCCCTTTATCTCTCCCTTTAACTCTCCCTTTAACTCTCCCTTTGTCTCTCCCTTTGTCTCTCCCTTTATCTCTCCCTTTGTCTCTCCCTTTAACTCTCAATTTGTCTCTCCCTTTAACTCTCAATTTGTCTCTCCCTTTAACTCTCCCTTTGTCTCTCCCTTTATCTCTCCCTTTATCTCTCCCTTTAACTCTCCCTTTAACTCTCCCTTTGTCTCTCCCTTTGTCTCTCCCTTTATCTCTCCCTTTGTCTCTCCCTTTAACTCTCAATTTGTCTCTCCCTTTAACTCTCAATTTGTCTCTCCCTTTAACTCTCCCTTTGTCTCTCCATTATCTCTCCATTTATCTCTCCATTATCTCTCCATTTAACTCTCCATTATCTCTCCATTATCTCTCCATTATCTCTCCATTATCTCTCCCTTTAACTCTCCATTATCTCTCCATTATCTCTCCATTATCTCTCCATTATCTCTCCCTTTAACTCTCCATTATCTCTCCATTATCTCTCCATTATCTCTCCATTATCTCTCCCTTTAACTCTCCATTATCTCTCCATTATCTCTCCATTATCTCTCCATTATCTCTCCATTATCTCTCCCTTTAACTCTCCATTATCTCTCCATTATCTCTCCATTATCTCTCCATTATCTCTCCTTTAACTCTCCATTATCTCTCCATTATCTCTCCATTATCTCTCCTTTAACTCTCCATTATCTCTCCATTATCTCTCCATTATCTCTCCATTATCTCTCCATTATCTCTCCATTATCTCTCCCTTTAACTCTCCATTATCTCTCCATTATCTCTCCATTATCTCTCCATTTATCTCTCCATTATCTCTCCATTATCTCTCCATTATCTCTCCATTATCTCTCCATCATCTCTCCATCATCTCTCCATTATCTCTCCATCAACTCTCCATTATCTCTCCATTATCTCTCCATTATCTCTCCATTATCTCTCCATTATCTCTCCATCATCTCTCCATCATCTCTCCATTATCTCTCCATTATCTCTCCATTTATCTCTCCATTATCTCTCCATTATCTCTCCATTATCTCTCCATTATCTCTCCATTATCTCTCCCTTTAACTCTCCATTATCTCTCCATTATCTCTCCATTATCTCTCCATTATCTCTCCATTATCTCTCCATTATCTCTCCATTATCTCTCCATTATCTCTCCATTATCTCTCCATTATCTCTCCCTTTAACTCTCCATTATCTCTCCATTATCTCTCCATTATCTCTCCATTATCTCTCCATTTATCTCTCCATTATCTCTCCATTATCTCTCCATTATCTCTCCATTATCTCTCCCTTTAACTCTCCATTATCTCTCCATTATCTCTCCTTTAACTCTCCATTATCTCTCCATTATCTCTCCATTATCTCTCCATTATCTCTCCATTATCTCTCCCTTTAACTCTCCATTATCTCTCCATTATCTCTCCATTATCTCTCCATTATCTCTCCATTATCTCTCCATTATCTCTCCATTATCTCTCCATTATCTCTCCATCATCTCTCCATTATCTCTCCATTATCTCTCCATTTATCTCTCCATTATCTCTCCATTTAACTCTCCATTATCTCTCCATTATCTCTCCATTATCTCTCCATTATCTCTCCATTAACTCTCCATTATCTCTCCATTATCTCTCCATTATCTCTCCATCATCTCTCCATTATCTCTCCATCATCTCTCCATTATCTCTCCATTATCTCTCCATTTATCTCTCCATTATCTCTCCATTTAACTCTCCATTATCTCTCCATTATCTCTCCATTATCTCTCCATTATCTCTCCCTTTATCTCTCCATTTATCTCTCCATTATCTCTCCATTATCTCTCCATTATCTCTCCATTATCTCTCCCTTTATCTCTCCATTTATCTCTCCATTATCTCTCCATTATCTCTCCCTTAACTCTCCCTTTATCTCTCCATTTATCTCTCCCTTTAACTCTCCTTTATCTCTCCATTATCTCTCCTTTATCTCTCCATTATCTCTCCATTATCTCTCCCTTTATCTCTCCATTTATCTCTCCATTATCTCTCCATTATCTCTCCCTTAACTCTCCCTTTATCTCTCCATTTATCTCTCCCTTTAACTCTCCATTTATCTCTCCCTTTATCTCTCCATTAATCTCTCCCTTTATCTCTCCATTATCTCTCCATTATCTCTCCATTATCTCTCCCTTTATCTCTCCATTATCTCTCCATTATCTCTCCATTATCTCTCCATTATCTCTCCATTATCTCTCCATTAATCTCTCCCTTTATCTCTCCATTATCTCTCCATTATCTCTCCATTATCTCTCCATTATCTCTCCATTATCTCTCCATCAACTCTCCATTATCTCTCCATTATCTCTCCATTATCTCTCCATCAACTCTCCATTATCTCTCCATTATCTCTCCATTATCTCTCCATTATCTCTCCATTATCTCTCCATCAACTCTCCATTATCTCTCCATTATCTCTCCATTATCTCTCCATTATCTCTCCATTATCTCTCCATTATCTCTCCATCAACTCTCCATTATCTCTCCATTATCTCTCCATTATCTCTCCATTATCTCTCCATTATCTCTCCATTATCTCTCCATCAACTCTCCATTATCTCTCCATTATCTCTCCATTATCTCTCCATTATCTCTCCATTATCTCTCCATTATCTCTCCATCAACTCTCCATTATCTCTCCATCAACTCTCCATTATCTCTCCATTATCTCTCCATTATCTCTCCATTATCTCTCCTTTATCTCTCCTTTATCTCTCCATTTGTCTCTCCCCCAGGAGCTGGGAGAGCCTCCCCCATCTCCCCCTCTCTGCTCTGCTCACCATTTCCCATAATGCATCTCTTCCTCTGCTACGCCCTCCTCTGATTGGTCGGGCTCCCGTGGGGGGGGGGGGGGGGGGGGGGCCACGCCCACCCGCAACTGCCCGGCGCTTCTCTGATTGGCTGAGCTCGCAAGAAGGGGGGGGGGGGGGGAAGGGGTGGGGGTGGAGCTGTATGCTGATTGGTTGAGAATAATTACGCAACTCACTCACTGAGTCACTCACTGAGCCACTTACTCACTCAGTCAGTCACTCAGTCAGTCAGTCAGTCACTCACTGAGTCACTCACTGAGTCACTCACTGAGTCACTCACTGAGCCACTTACTCACTCAGTCAGTCACTCAGTCAGTCAGTCAGTCACTCACTGAGTCACTCACTGAGTCACTCACTGAGTCACTCACTGAGCCACTTACTCACTCAGTCAGTCACTCACTTACTCAGTCAGTCACTCACTGAGTCACTCACTGAGCCACTTACTCACTCAGTCAGTCACTCACTTACTCAGTCACTCACTCACTCACTGAGTCACTCACTGAGTCACTCACTGAGCCACTTACTCACTCAGTCAGTCACTCACTTACTCAGTCACTCACTCACTGAGTCACTCACTGAGCCACTTACTCACTCAGTCAGTCACTCAGTCAGTCACTGAGTCACTCACTGAGTCACTCACTGAGCCACTTACTCACTCAGTCAGACACTCACTCAGTCACTCACTCACTCAGTCACTCACTGAGTCACTCACTGAGCCACTTACTCACTCAGTCAGTCACTCAGTCAGTCACTGAGTCACTCACTGAGTCACTCACTGAGCCGCTTACTTACTCAGTCAGTCACTCAGTCAGTCAGTCACTCACTCACTGAGTCACTCACTGAGCCACTTACTTACTCAGTCAGTCACTCAGTCAGTCACTGAGTCACTCACTGAGTCACTCACTGAGCCACTTACTCACTCAGTCAGTCACTCAGTCAGTCAGTCACTCACTGAGTCACTCACTGAGCCACTTACTCACTCAGTCAGTCACTCAGTCAGTCAGTCACTCACTCACTGAGTCACTCACTGAGCCACTCACTCACTCAGTCAGACACTCACTCAGTCACTCACTCACTGAGTCACTCACTGAGCCACTTACTCACTCAGTCAGTCACTCAGTCAGTCAGTCAGTCACTCACTCACTGAGTCACTCACTGAGCCACTTACTCACTCAGTCAGACACTCACTCAGTCACTCACTCACTCAGTCACTCACTGAGTCACTCACTGAGCCACTTACTCACTCAGTCAGTCACTCAGTCAGTCACTGAGTCACTCACTGAGTCACTCACTGAGCCGCTTACTTACTCAGTCAGTCACTCAGTCAGTCAGTCACTCACTCACTGAGTCACTCACTGAGCCACTTACTCACTCAGTCAGACACTCATTCAGTCACTCACTCACTGAGTCACTCACTGAGCCACTCACTCACTCAGTCAGACACTCACTCAGTCACTCACTTACTCAGTCACTCACTCAGTCACTCACTGAGCCACTTACTCACTCAGTCAGACACTCACTCAGTCACTCACTTACTCAGTCACTCACTCAGTCACTCACTGAGTCACTCACTGAGCCACTTACTCACTCAGTCAGTCACTCACTCAGTCACTCACTTACTCAGTCACTCATTCACCTACTCAGTCAGTCACTCACTCAGTCACTCAGCCACTCAGTCAGTCACTCAATCACCTACTCAGTTACTCACTCACACACCCAGCCACTCACTCAGTCACTCACTCAGCCACTCAGTCAGTCACTCACTCAGTCACTCAGCCACTCAGTCAGTCACTCACTCACCTACTCCGTTACTCACTCACTCACCCAGCCACTCACTAAGTCACTCACTCAGCCACTCAGTCAGTCACTCACTCACCGACTCAGTTTCTCAATGAGCCACTCAGTCACTCAGTCACGCAGTCACTCACCCACCTACTCACTCACCCAGCCACTCACTCAGTCACTCACTCAGCAACTCAACCATTCAGCCACTCAGTCACTCACTCACCTACTCAGTCAGTCACTCACACACTCACTGAGTCACTCATTCAGCCACTGACTCACTCAGTCACTCAC
>NW_027621309.1:17500-20000 GCF_964198595.1 Lampetra fluviatilis | reverse complement strand
GTCACTGTGTATGTGTGTGTCTATGTGTGTGTCTGTGTGTCTGTGTCTGTGTGTCACTGTGTATGTGTGTGTCTATGTGTGTGTGTGTGTGTCTGTGTGTCACTGTGTATGTGTGTGTCTATGTGTGTGTCTGTGTGTGTGTCTGTGTGTGTGTCTGTGTGTCACTGTGTATGTGTATGTCTGTGTGTGTGTCTGTGTGTGTCTGTGTGTGTGTGTCTGTGTGTGTCTGTGTGTGTGTCTGTGTGTGTGTCTATGTGTGTGTCTGTGTGTCTATGTGTGTGTCTGTGTGTCTGTGTGTGTGTCTGTGTGTGTGTCTGTGTGTGTGTCTGTGTGTGTGTCTGTGTGTCTATGTGTGTATATGTGTGTGTCTGTGTGTCTGTGTGTGTGTCTGTGTGTGTGTCTGTGTGTGTGTCTGTGTGTGTCTCTGTGTGTGTGTGTGTGTCTATGTGTGTGTCTATGTGTGTGTCTGTGTGTCTGTGTGTGTGTCTGTGTGTGTCTCTGTGTGTGTGTCACTGTGTCTGTGTGTGTGTGTGTGTCTATGTGTGTGTGTCACTGTGTATGTGTGTGTCTATGTGTGTGTCTGTGTGTCTGTGTGTGTGTCTGTGTGTGTGTCTGTGTGTAGATTCTCGGCAGTGGCTGTGGCTCCTGCTACTGGCACCGGCCCTGCTCCTGGTGGCCGACGTTTCGTGCTGCGCCTCTCGCAGGAGAGGAGTCACGGCGCACGTGGGCAGGTCTCTGTGCAGGGGACGCGGACACTCCGGGCAGAGAGACAAAGTAGCAAACAGGTAGACACAGACACGGAGACAGAGAGACACGGAGACAGAGAGACACGGAGAGACATGTGGAGAGAGACACGGAGAGAGAGACACGGGGAGAGACACGGGGAGAGAGACACGGGGACGCGGACACTCCGGGCAGAGAGACAAAGTAGCAAACAGGTAGACAGAGACACGGAGACAGAGAGACACGGAGAGAGACACGGGGAGACATGGGGAGAGACAGGGGGAGAGAGACACGGAGAGAGAGACACGGGGAGAGACACGGGGAGAGACACGGAGAGAGACACGGGGAGAGACACGGGGAGAGACAGGGGGAGAGAGACACGGGGAAAGAGACACGGGGAGAGAGACACGGGGAGAGAGACACGGGGAGAGAGACACGGGGAGAGAGACACGGGGAGAGAGACACGGAGAGAGACACGGGGAGAGAGACACGGGGAGAGAGACACGTTGAGAGAGACACGGAGAGAGAGACACAGGGAGAGACACGGGGAGAGAGAGACACGGAGAGAGAGAGACACGGGGAGAGAGAGACACGGAGAGAGACACGGGGAGAGAGAGACACGGGGAGAGACACGGAGAGAGAGACACGGGGAGAGAGACACGGGGAGAGAGAGACACGGGGAGAGAGAGACACGGGGAGAGAGAGACACGGGGAGAGACACGGAGAGAGAGACACGGGGAGAGAGACACGGGGAGAGAGAGACACGGGGAGAGAGAGACACGGGGAGAGAGAGACACGGGGAGAGAGAGACACGGGGAGAGAGAGACACGGGGAGAGACACGGAGAGAGAGACACGGGGAGAGAGACACGGGGAGAGAGAGACACGGGGAGAGAGAGACACGGGGAGAGAGAGACACGGGGAGAGAGACACGGGGAGAGACACGGGGAGAGAGACACGGGGAGAGACACGGGGAGAGAGAGACACGGGGAGAGAGAGACACGGGGAGAGACACGGGGAGAGAGACACGGGGAGAGACACGGGGAGAGAGAGACACGGGGAGAGAGAGACACGGGGAGAGACACGGGGAGAGAGACACGGGGAGAGAGACACGGGGAGAGAGACACGGAGAGAGACATGGGGAGAGAGACACGGGGAGAGAGAGACACGGGGAGAGAGACACGGGGAGAGAGAGACACGGGGAGAGACACGGGGAGAGAGACACGGGGAGAGAGAGACACGGGGAGAGAGACACGGGGAGAGAGAGACACGGGGAGAGACACGGGGAGAGAGACACGGGGAGAGAGAGACACGGGGAGAGAGACACGGGGAGAGAGAGACACGGGGAGAGAGACACGGAGAGAGACATGGGGAGAGAGACACGGGGAGAAAGACACGGGGAGAGAGACATGGAGAGAGAGACACGGGGAGAGAGACATGGGGAGAGACAGACACGGAGAGAGAGACATGGGGAGAGAGACACGGGGAGAGATACACGGGGAGAGACACGGGAGAGAGACACGGGAGAGAGAGAGACACGGGGGGAGACACAGAGAGACACGGGGGGAGACACAGAGAGAGACACGGGGAGAGAGACACGGGGAGAGTATTGAATGGCCATGTCTCTGTGCGTGTCTCTGTCTGTGTCTGTCTCTGTGTGTCTCTGTCTGTGTCTCTGTGTCTGTATCTGTGTGTGTCTGCGTGTTTCTGTCTGTCTGTCTGTCTCTGTGTATCTGTGTCTTTGTGTGTGTCTGTGTCTCTGCGTGTCTGTGTCTCTCT
>NW_027621309.1:7500-15000 GCF_964198595.1 Lampetra fluviatilis | reverse complement strand
TCGCTGAGAAGAGCTCAGAGCCGCTGGCCAACATTGAGTAAACAGTACACCGCACTGTACACCGCACTGTACACTGTACAGTACACAATACAGTACACAATACAGTACACAATACAGTACACAATACAGTACACAATACAGTACACAATACAGTACGCAATACAGTACACAATACAGCATACAGTACACTATACAGTCCACAACAGTGCACAATACAGTACACAATACAGTAGACAATACAGTACACAATACAGTACACTATACATTGCACAATACAGTACACTGCACAGCACACAGTACAGAATACAGTACACTATACAGTACACAAAACAGTACACTGTACAGTACACTATACAGTACACAATCAGTACACTGTACAGTACCCTGTACAGTACACTACATTGTGCGACACGGTGAGAGAGAGACACACAACCTCGTAGTCATGGCTACCGAAGCTTCACCCTAGCAACCTCGTAGCCATGGCTACCGAAGCTTCACCCTAGCAACCTCGTAGCCATGGCTACCGAAGCTTCACCCTAGCAACCTCGTAGTCATGACTACCGAAGCTTCACCCTAGCAACCTCGTAGTCATGGCTACCGAAGCTTCACCCTAGCAACCTCGTAGTCATGGCTACCGAAGCTTCACCCTAACAACCTCGTAGTCATGACTACCGATGGTTCACCCTAGCAACCTCGTAGCCATGGCTACCGATGGTTCACCCTAGCAACCTCGTAGCCATGGCTACCGATGGTTCACCCTAGCAACCTCGTAGCCATGACTACCGATGTTTCACCCTAGCAACCTCGTAGCCATGGCTACCGATGGTTCACCCTTGCAACCTCGTAGCCATGGCTACCGATGTTTCACCCTAGCAACCTCGTAGCCATGGCTACCGATGTTTCACCCTAGCAACCTCGTAGCCATGGCTACCAATGGTTCACCCTAGCAACCTCGTAGCCATGGCTACCAATGGTTCACCCTAGCAACCACACACACCACACATGGGACTTATGGTGACCCCCTCCCTCTCCCATCTCCCCCCCCCTCTCCCCCCATCTCTCCCCCATCTCTCCCCCATCTCTCCCCCATCTCCCCCATCTCTCCCCCATCTCTCCCCCATCTCCCCCATCTCTCCCCCATCTCTCCCCCATCTCTCCCCCATCTCTCCCCCATCTCTCCCCCATCTCTCCCCCATCTCTCCCCCATCTCTCCCCCATCTCTCCCCCATCTCCCCCCCATCTCCCCCCCATCTCCCCCCCATCTCCCCCCATCTCTCCCCCATCTCTCCCCCATCTCCCCCCCATCTCCCCCCCCTCTCCTCCCATCTCCCCCATCTCCCCCCCCCCTCTCCCCCCATCTCCCCCATCTCCCCCCCCCTCTCCCCCCATCTCCCCCATCTCCCCCCCCCCCCCTCTCCCCCTTTTCCCCCATCTCCCCCATCTCCCCCCCATCTCCCCTCCCATCTCCCCCATCTCCCCCCCCCTCTCCCCCCATCTCCCCCCATCTCCCCCATCTCCCCCCCCTCTCCTCCCATCTCCCCCATCTCTCCCCCCATCTCCCCCATCTCCCCCATCTCCCCCCCCCTCTCCCCCCATCTCCCCCCCATCTCCCCCCCATCTCCCCCCCCATCTCCCCCCATCTCCCCCCCATCTCTCCCCCTCATCTCCCCCTATCTCCCCCCCATCTCTCCCCCATCTCCCCCCCATCTCCCCCATGTCCCCCCCATCTCCCCCCCATCTCCCCCCCCCTCTCCCCCCATCTCCCCCCCATCTCTCCCCCCCATCTCCCCCCATCTACCCCCTCTCCCCCCCCCATCTCTCCCATCTCTCCCATCTCCCCCCCCATCGCCCCCATCTCCCCCCCCATCTCCCACATCTCTCCCCCATCTCCCCAATCTCTCCCCCATCTCCCCCCCCCATCTCTCCCCCATCTCCCCCCATCTCCCCCCTCTCCACCCTCTTCCCCCCCATCTCTCCCCATCTCCCCCCCCCCATCTCACCCCTCTCCCTCCCATCTCCCCCCCCCATCTCCCCCTCCCTCCCCCATCTCCCCCCCATCTCCCCCCCATCTCCCTCCCATCTCCCTCCCATCTCCCTCCCATCTCCCTCCCATCTCCCTCCCATCTCCCTCCCATCTCCCTCCCATCTCCCTCCCATCTCCCTCCCATCTCCCTCCCATCTCCCTCCCATCTCCCATCCCCCATCTCCCATCCCCCATCTCCCCCCCATCTCCCCCCCATCTCCCCCCCATCTCCCCCATCTCTCCCCCATCTCCCATCCCCCATCTCTCCCCCATCTCCCCCATCTCCCCCCCCCATCTCCCCCCCCCATCTCCCCCCCTCTCCCCCATCTCCCCCCCATCTCCCATCCGCCATCTCTCCCCCATCTCCCCCCCCCATCTCCCCCCATCTCCCCCCCATCTCCCCCATCTCCCCCCCCATCTCCCCCATCTCTCCCCCATCTCTCCCCCATCTCTCCCCCATCTCTCCCCCATCTCTCCCCCATCTCTCCCCCATCTCTCCCCCATCTCTCCCCCATCTCTCCCCCATCTCTCCCCCATTTCTCCCCCATCTCCCCCCATCTCCCCATCTCCCCCATCTCCCCCCCATCTCCCCCCATCTCCCATCCCCCATCTCTCCCCCATCTCCCCCATCTCCCCCATCTCCCCCCCATCTCCCTCCCATCTCCCATCCCCCATCTCTCCCCCATCTCTCCCCCATCTCCCCCCCCATCTCCCCATCTCCCCCCCATCTCCCATCCCCCATCTCTCCCCCATCTCCCCCATCTCCCTCCATCTCCCCCATCTCTCCCCCATCTCTCCCCCATCTCCCATCCCCCATCTCTCCCCCATCTTCCCCCCATCTCCCCCCCATCTCCCCCATCTCTCCCCCATCTCCCCCATCTCCCATCCCCCATCTCTCCCCCATCTCCCCCAACTCCCCCCCCCCCATCTCCCCCCCCATCTCCCCCCCCCATCTCCCCCCCTCTCCCCCCATCTCCCCCCCATCTCCCATCCCCCATCTCTCCCCCATCTCCCCCCCCCATCTCCCCCATCTCCCCCCCATCTCCCCCCATCTCTCCCCCATCTCTCCCCATCTCTCCCCCATCTCTCCCCCATTTCTCCCCCATCTCCCCCCATCTCCCCCCCCCCATCTCCCCATCTCCCCCATCTCTCCCCCATCTCCCCCCATCTCCCATCCCCCATCTCTCCCCCATCTCCCCCATCTCCCCCCCCCATCTCCCCCCCATCTCCCTCCCATCTCCCATCCCCCATCTCTCCCATATTCTCCCCCCCCATCTCCCCATCTCTCCCCCATCTCCCTCCCATCTCCCATCCCCCATCTCTCCCCCATCTCCCCCATCTCCCTCCCATCTCCCATCCCCCATCTCTCCCCCATCTCCCCCATCTCCTCCCCCCCATCTCCCCCCCCATCTCTACCCCATCTCCCCCCCCCCATCTCCCCCCCTCTCCCCCATCTCCCCCCCATCTCCCATCCCCCATCTCTCCCCCATCTCCCCCATCTCCCTCCCATCTCCCATCCCCCATCTCTCCCCCATCTCCCCCATCTCCCCCCCCCCCATCTCCCCCCCCATCTCTACCCCATCTCCCCCCCCCCATCTCCCCCCCTCTCCCCCATCTCCCCCCCATCTCCCATCCCCCATCTCTCCCCCATCTCCCCCATCTCCCCCATCTCCCCCCTCCATCTCCCCCATCTCCCTCCCATCTCCCCCACATCTCCCATCCCCCATCTCTCCCCCATCTCCCCCATCTCCCTCCCATCTCCCATCCCCCATCTCTCCCCATCTCCCCCATCTCCCCCCCCCATCTCCCCCCCATCTCTACCCCATCTCCCCCCCCCCATCTCCCCCCCTTTCCCCATCTCCCCCCCATCTCCCATCCCCCATCTCTCCCCCATCTCCCCCATCTCCCTCCCATCCCCCATCTCTCCCCCATCTCCCCCATCTCCCCCCCCCATCTCCCCCCCCATCTCTACCCCATCTCCCCCCCCCCCATCTCCCCCCCTCTCCCCCATCTCCCCCCCATCTCCCATCCCCCATCTCTCCCCCATCTCCCCCATCTCCCCCATCTCCCCCCTCCATCTCCCCCATCTCCCTCCCATCTCCCCCACATCTCCCATCCCCCATCTCTCCCCCATCTCCCCCCCTATCCCCCATCTCCCCCCCCATCTCCCATCCCCCATCTCTCCCCCATCTCCCCCCCCCATCTCCCCCCCTCTCCCCCATCTCCCCCCCATCTCCCATCCCCCATCTCTCCCCCATCTCCCCCCCCCCATCTCCCCCCCATCTCCCCCCCATCTCCCCCCCATCTCCCCCCCATCTCCCCCCCATCTCCCCCCCATCTCCCCCCCATCTCCCCCCCATCTCCCCCCCATCTCTCCCCCATCTCTCCCCCATTTCTCCCCCATCTCCCCCCATCTCCCCCCCCATCTCCCCATCTCCCCCATCTCCCCCCCATCTCCCCCCATCTCCCATCCCCCATCTCTCCCCAATCTCCCCCATCTCCCCCCCCCATCTCCCCCCCATCTCCCTCCCATCTCCCATCCCCCATCTCTCCCCCATCTCCCCCCCCATCTCCCCATCTCCCCCCCATCTCCCATCCCCCATCTCTCCCCCATCTCCCCCATCTCCCTCCCATCTCCCCCATCTCTCCCCCATCTCCCATCCCCGATCTCTCCCCCATCTCCCCCCCCATCTCCCCCCCATCTCCCCCATCTCTCCCCCATCTCCCCCAACTCCCCCCCCCCATCTCCCCCCCCCCATCTCCCCCCCCATCTCCCCCCCCTCTCCCCCATCTCCCCCCCATCTCCCATCCCCCATCTCTCCCCCATCTCCCCCATCTCCCCCCCCCATCTCCCCCCCATCTCCCCCCCATCTCCCCCATCTCTCCCCCATCTCTCCCCCATTTCTCCCCCATCTCCCCCCATCTCCCCCCCCCCATCTCCCCATCTCCCCCATCTCTCCCCCATCTCCCCCCATCTCCCATCCCCCATCTCTCCCACATCTCCCCCCCCCCCCATCTCCCCCCCATCTCCCTCCCATCTCCCATCCCCCATCTCTCCCATATTCTCCCCCCCATCTCCCCATCTCTCCCCCATCTCCCTCCCATCTCCCATCCCCCATCTCTCCCCCATCTCCCCCATCTCCCTCCCATCTCCATCCCCCATCTCTCCCCCATCTCCCCCATCTCCCCCCCCCCCATCTCCCCCCCCCATCTCCCCCCCATCTCCCCCATCTCTCCCCCATCTCTCCCCCATCTCTCCCCATTTCTCCCCCATCTCCCCCCATCTCCCCCCCCCATCTCCCCATCTCCCCCATCTCTCCCCCATCTCCCCCCATCTCCCATCCCCCATCTCTCCCCCATCTCCCCCCCCCATCTCCCCCCCATCTCCCTCCCATCTCCCATCCCCCATCTCTCCCATATTCTCCCCCCCATCTCCCCATCTCTCCCCCATCTCCCTCCCATCTCCCATCCCCCCATCTCTCCCCCATCTCCCCCATCTCCCTCCCATCTCCCATCCCCCATCTCTCCCCCATCTCCCCCCCCCCATCTCCCCCCCCATCTCTACCCCATCTCCCCCCCCCCCATCTCCCCCCCCTCTCCCCATCTCCCCCCCATCTCCATCCCCCATCTCCCATCCCCCATCTCTCCCCCATCTCCCCATCTCCCCCATCTCCCTCCCATCTCCCCCACATCTCCCATCCCCCATCTCTTCCCCCATCTCCCCCCCTCTCCCCCATCTCCCCCCCATCTCCCATCCCCCATCTCTCCCCCATCTCCCCCATCTCCCCCATCTCCCCCCCCCATCTCCCCCCCATCTCTCCCCCATCTCTCCCCCATCTCTCCCCCATCTCTCCCCCATCTCTCCCCATCTCTCTCCCATCTCTCTCCCATCTCTCCCCCATCTCTCCCCCATCTCTCCCCATCTCCCCCATCTCTCCCCCATCTCCCCCCCCCATCTCCCCCCATCTCCCCCATCTCCCCCCCATCTCTCCCCCATCTCCCATCCCCCATCTCTCCCCCATCTCTCCCCCATCTCCCATCCCCCATCTCTCCCCCCATCTCCCCCATCTCCACCCCCCATCTCCCCCATCTCTCCCCCATCTCTCCCCATCTCTCCCCCATCTCTCCCCCATCTCTCCCCCATCTCCCCCCCATCTCCCCCATCTCTCCCCCATCTCTCCCCAATCTCTCCCCCATCTCCCCATCTCTCCCCCATCTCCCTCCCATCTCCCATCCCCCATCTCTCCCCCATCTCCCCCATCTACCTCCCATCTCCCATCCCCCATCTCTCCCCCATCTCCCCCCCCCATCTCCCCCCCCCCATCTCTACCCCATCTCCCCCATCTCCCCCCCATCTCCCCCCCTCTCCCCCATCTCCCCCCCATCTCCCATCCCCCATCTCTCCCCCATCTCCCCCATCTCCCCCCCCCCATCTCCCCCATCTCCCTCCCATCTCCCCCACATCTCCCATCCCCCATCTCCCCCCCTCTCCCCCATCTCCCCCCCATCTCCCATCCCCCATCTCTCCCCCATCTCCCCCATCTCCCCCCCCCATCTCCCCCCCATCTCCCCCCCATCTCCCCCATCTCTCCCCCATCTCTCCCCCATCTCTCCCCATCTCCCCCCCATCTCCCCCCATCTCCCCCCATCTCTACCCCATCTCTCTCCCATCTCTCTCCCATCTCTCCCCCATCTCTCTCCCATCTCTCCCCCATCTCTCCCCCATCTCTCCCCCATCTCTCCCCCATCTCCCCCCATCTCCCCCCATCTCCCCCCATCTCCCTCCATCTCTCCCCCATCTCTCCCCATCTCTCCCCCATCTCTCCCCCATCTCCCCCCTACTCCCCCCATCTCCCCCCATCTCCCCCCATCTCCCTCCCATCTCTCCCCCATCTCTCCCCCATCTCTCCCCCATCTCTCCCCCATCTCTCCCCCATCTCTCCCCCATCTCTCCCCCATCTCTCCCCCATCTCCCCCCCATCTCCCCCATCTCTCCCCCATCTCTCCCCCATCTCCCCCCATCCCCCCCCCATCTCTCCCCCATCTCTCCCCCATCTCCCCCATCTCTCCCCCATCTCTCTCCCATCTCTCCCCCATCTCCCCCCCATCTCCCCCATCTCTCCCCCATCTCTCCCCCATCTCTCCCCCATCTCTCCCCCATCTCTCCCCCATCTCTCCCCCATCTCCCCCCCATCTCCCCCCCATCTCCCCCCCATCTCTCCCCCCATCTCTCCCCCATCTCTCCCCCATCTTTCCCCCATCTCTCCCCCATCTCTCCCCCATTCTCCCCCATCTCCCCCCATCTCCCCCCCCATCTCCCCATCTCCCCCATCTCCCCCCCATCTCCCCCCATCTCCCATCCCCCATCTCTCCCCAATCTCCCCCATCTCCCCCCCCCATCTCCCCCCCATCTCCCTCCCATCTCCCATCCCCCATCTCTCCCATATTCTCCCCCCCATCTCCCCATCTCTCCCCCA
>NW_027621308.1:20000-29139 GCF_964198595.1 Lampetra fluviatilis | reverse complement strand
CACAGACTCACCACACAGACTCACCACACAGACTCACCACTCACCACACAGACTCACCACACAGACTCACCACACAGACTCACCACACAGACTCACCACACAGACTCACCACAGAGACTCACCACACAGACTCACCACACAGACTCACCACACAGACTCACCACACTCACTCACCACACAGACTCACCAGAGACTCACCACACAGACTCACCACACACACTCACCACACAGACTCACCACAGAGACTCACCACACAGACTCACCACACAGACTCACCACACAAACTCACCACACAGACTCACCACACAGACTCACCACTCACTCACCACTCACTCACCACTCAGACTCACCACTCAGACTCACCACACAGACTCACCACACAGACTCACCACTCACACTCACCACACAGACTCACCACACAGACTCACCACACTCACCACACACACTCACCACACAGACTCACCACACAGACTCACCACACAGACTCACCACACTCACCACACAGACTCACAACTCACTCACCACTCACTCACCACTCAGACTCACCACTCAGACTCACCACACAGACTCACCACACAGACTCACCACTCACACTCACCACACAGACTCACCACACAGACTCACCACACTCACCACACACACTCACCACACAGACTCACCACACAGACTCACCATACACACTTACCACACAGACTCACCACACAGACTCACCACACAGACTCACCACACAGACTCACCACTCACACTCACCACACAGACTCACCACACTCACCACACAGACTCACCACACAGACTCACCACACAGACTCACCACACTCACCACACAGACTCACCACACACACTCACCACACTCACCACACAGACTCACCACACAGACTCACCACACTCACCACACTCACCACACAGACTCACCACACAGACTCACCACACAGACTCACCACACACACTCACCACACAGACTCACCACACAGACTCACCACACAGACTCACCACACTCACCACACAGACTCACCACACACACTCACCACACTCACCACACTCACCACACAGACTCACCACACACACTCACCACACTCACCACACTCACCACACAGACTCACCACACTCACCACACAGACTCACCACACAGACTCACCACACAGACTCACCACACACACTCACCACACTCACCACACTCACCACACAGACTCACCACACAGACTCACCACACTCACCACACAGACTCACCACACACACTCACCACACTCACCACACTCACCACACAGACTCACCACACACACTCACCACACTCACCACACAGACTCACCACACAGACTCACCACACAGACTCACCACACACACTCACCACACTCACCACACTCACCACACAGACTCACCACACAGACTCACCACACTCACCACACAGACTCACCACACACACTCACCACACTCACCACACTCACCACACAGACTCACCACACACACTCACCACACTCACCACACTCACCACACAGACTCACCACACAGACTCACCACACAGACTCACCACACTCACCACACACACTCACCACACTCACCACACAGACTCACCACACAGACTCACCACACTCACCACACTCACCACACAGACTCACCACACAGACTCACCACACAGACTCCACCACACACACTCACCACACAGACTACAGACTCACCAAACACAGACTCACCACACTCACCACACAGACTCACCACACACACTCACCACACTCACCACACTCACCACACAGACTCACCACACACACTCACCACACTCACCACACTCACCACACAGACTCACCACACTCACCACACAGACTCACCACACAGACTCACCACACAGACTCACCACACACACTCACCACACTCACCACACTCACCACACAGACTCCACCACACAGACTCACCACACTCACCACACAGACTCACCACACACACTCACCACACTCACCACACTCACCACACAGACTCACCACACACACTCACCACACTCACCACACAGACTCACCACACAGACTCACCACACAGACTCACCACACACACTCACCACACTCACCACACTCACCACACAGACTCACCACACAGACTCACCACACTCACCACACAGACTCACCACACACACTCACCACACTCACCACACTCACCACACAGACTCACCACACACACTCACCACACTCACCACACTCACCACACAGACTCACCACACAGACTCAACATTAATTGCGTTGAAAGTGATCCCAAGTCTTTTTTGTTTATTATATATTCACGCATTTTGCAAAGTCAGCTGAATAAAAGTCTGTATTGTTATATATTTAAGTATTAAAAGCGATGCAAATCAGCTTAGTTCAGGTTTAAACCGGTTTTAACCCCGGCTGGCTTTAACCAGTTTAGCGTTCTCGATTGAACCGGTTTTAAACCGGTTCTGTGTTGCCGTTTGAATCGATTTAAAGTGGTTCTGTGTTTTGTTTGAACCGCTTTAAACCGCTTCTGACCGGTTCCGACCGGTTCCGACCAGTTCCGACCAGTTCCGACCAGTTCCGACCAGTTCCGACCAGTTCCGACCAGTTCCGACCAGTTCCGACCAGTTTCCGACCAGTTCCGACCAGTTCCGAACCGGTCCAGACCGGTCCAGAGTGGTCCAGAGTGGTTCAAACTGGTTCAGAGTGATTCAAACTGGTTCAGACCTGTTCAAACTGGTTCAAACTGGTTCAAACTGGTTCAGACTGGTTCAGACTGGTTCAGACTGGTTCAGACTGGTTCAGACCGGTCCAGAGTGGTTCAAACTGGTTCAGAGTGGTTCAAACTGGTTCAAACTGGTTCAAACTGGTTCAAACTGGTTTCAGACTGGTTCAAACTGGTTCAAACTGGTTCAAACTGGTTCAGACTGGTTCAAACTGGTCAAGTTTGGTCCAGGAAGGTCCCGGATGGGTCAGGCGATGGAGCAGCGTCCATCTTTGTTTGGTTTGAGATCCGGCTCCTTCAGAATCTCACCTCCAGCTCCTTCTGAGACACGGAGACGACACCCGGAGACACGCGGAGACACGGACAGAGACACACACAGAGACACGCACAGAGACACGGAGAGACACGGAGAGAGAGACACGGAGAGACACGGAGAGGAGAGACACGGAGAGACATACAGAGACACACACAGAGACACACACAGAGACACACACAGAGACACGGAGAGACATACAGAGACGGGAGACACACACAGAGACACACAGAGACAGACAGAGACACACACAGAGACACACAGAGACACACAGAGACACACACAGAGACACACACAGAGACACACACAGAGACACGGAGACACACACAGAGACCACACACAGAGACACACACAGAGACACACACAGAGACACACACAGAGACACACAGAGACACACACAGAGACACGCACAGAGACACGCACAGAGACACACACAGAGACACACACAGAGACACACACAGAGACACACACAGAGACACGCACAGAGACACACACAGAGACACACACAGAGACACACACAGAGACACGGAGACACACACAGAGACACACACAGAGACACGCAGAGAGACACAGAGACACGCAAAGAGACACACACAGAGACATGTGGAGACACAGACAGAGAGAGACAGAGAGAGAGACACGGTGGAGACACGGAGACACAGACAGAGACAGACACAGAGAGAGACAGAGAGAGACAGAGACAGACACATACAGAGACAGACAGAGACACAGACAGAGACACAGACAGAGAGACACAGAGACACAAAGAGACAGATTACGTCACTGCCACTGAGTAGTGAATGGTGGTCTGTGTGTGTGTGTCTGTGTGTGTGTGTCTGTGTGTGTGTGTCTGTGTGTGTGTCTGTGTGTGTGTCTGTGTGTGTGTGTGTCTGTGTGTGTGTCTGTGTGTGTGTCTGTGTGTGTGTGTCTGTGTGTGTGTGTGTGTCTGTGTGTGTGTCTGTGTCTGTGTGTGTGTCTGTGTGTGTGTCTGTGTGTGTCTGTGTGTGTGTGTGTCTGTGTGTGTCTCTCTACCTGCACCAAGGCCCCGGTCTTGGTGAGGTCAAACCCTGCGTGTGTGTGTGTCTCTCTGTGTCGTGTCTGTGTGTGTGTGTGTGTCTGTGTGTGTGTGTGTCTCTCTACCTGCACCAAGGCCCCGGGTCTTGGTGAGGTCAAACCCTGCGTAGGCCTGTGTGTGTGTCTGTGTGTGTGTCTGTGTGTGTGTGTGTCTCTCTACCTGCACCAAGGCCCCGGTCTTGGTGAGGTCAAACCCTGCGTAGGCCTGTGTGTGTGTCTCTGTGTGTGTGTCTGTGTGTGTGTCTCTGTGTGTGTGTCTGTGTGTGTGTGTGTCTCTCTACCTGTACCAAGGCCCCGGTCTTGGTGAGGTCAAACCCTGCGTAGGCCTGTGGGCTCCACGCGGCGCTCAGGGGCGGCAAGGCGACCTCAGCCGCCTGCACACAGCCAAACGTGGCGCTGACGTCAACGTCAGGAGGAGAGTCGGGGACCTTCTGGAAGTAGCTGCAGGTGGTGGGGGGGGTGGGGGGGTGGGGGGTGGGTGGTGGGGGGGTGGGTGGGTGGGTGGGGGGGTGTTACAATCAGTCACTCACCCTCCCCCCCCCACCCACCCCACCACTCACCCACCCACCCACTCACCCACCCACCCACTCACCCACCCACTCACCCACCCACCACCCACCCACTCACCCACTCACTCACCCACCCACTCACCCACCCACCCACTCCACCCACCCACCACTCACCCACCCACTCACCCACCCACCACCCACACACTCACCCACTCACTCACCCACCCCACTCACCCACCCACCCACCCACCCACACCACCCACTCACCCACCACTCACACCACCCACCCACTCACCCACTCACTCACCCACCCACCCACTCACCCACCCACCACTCACTCACCCACCCACCCACCACTCACTCACCACCACCCACCCACCCACCCACTCACCCACCCACTCACTCACACCACTCACCCACCCACCCACCCACTCACCCACTCACCCACCCACCCACCCACCCACTCACCCACCCCACTCACCCACCCACCCCACCCACCCACCCACCCACTCACCCACCCACCCACCCACCACTCACATGAATCCGTTCTCCCGTGAGCTTCTCTCCAGTGCCGAGTGAATGTCGCGTCCGAGCCGCGTGAAGAAGTCGCAGTGAGAGAGCCCCAGAAGCACGCCGCCTGCACCGCCAGCTCGTGAGTGAGCCTTACACAGAGCCTCTGCCTCCTGGTAGTCTATACACACACACAGTGACACAGTGACACAGTGACACACACAGTGACACACACACAGTGACACACACAGTGACACAAAACAGTGACACACACAGTGACACACACAGAGACACACACAGAGACACACAGAGACACACACACACAGTGACACACACAGTGACACACACACAGTGACACACACAGTGACACACACAGTGACACACACACAGTGACACACACAGTGACACACACAGAGACACACAGAGACACACACACACAGTGACACACACAGTGACACACACACACAGTGACACACACACAGTGACACACACACACAGTGACACACACACACAGTGACACACACACACACAGTGACACACACAGTGACACACACACAGTGACACACACACACACAGTGACACACACACACACACAGTGACACACACACAGTGACACACACAGTGACACACACACAGTGACACACACACACACAGTGACACACACAGTGACACACACAGTGACACACACACAGTGACACACACACAGTGACACACACACAGTGACACACACACAGTGACACAGTGACACACACAGTGACACACACACAGTGACACACACACAGTGACACACACACAGTGACACAGTGACACACACAGTGACACACACAGTGACACACACACAGTGACACACACACACACAGTGACACACACAGTGACACACACAGTGACACACACAGTGACACACACACAGTGACACACACACAGTGACACACACACAGTGACACACACACAGTGAGACACACACAGTGACACACACAGTGACACACACAGTGACACACACACACAGTGACACACACAGTGACACAAAACAGTGACACACACACAGTGACACACACACAGTGACACACACAGTGACACACACACACAGTGACACACACAGTGACACACACACAGTGACACACACAGTGACACACACACAGTGACACACACACAGTGACACACACAGTGACACACACACAGTGACACACACACAGTGACACACAGTGACACACACAGTGACACACACACAGTGACACACACACAGTGACACACACACAGTGACACACACACAGTGACACACACACAGTGACACACACACAGTGACACACACACAGTGACACACACACACACACAGTGACACACACACACACACAGTGACACACACACAGTGACACACACACAGTGACACACACAGTGACACACACAGTGACACACACACAGTGACACACACACAGTGACACACACACAGTGACACACACACAGTGACACACACACACAGTGACACACACACACAGTGACACACACACACAGTGACACACACACAGTGACACACACACACAGTGACACACACACACAGTGACACACACAGTGACACACACACAGTGACACACACACACACACACACAGTGACACACACACAGTGACACACACACAGTGACACACACACACAGTGACACACACACACAGTGACACACACACACAGTGACACACACACACAGTGACACACACACACAGTGACACACACACACAGTGACACACACACAGTGACACACACACAGTGACACACACACACACACACAGTGACACACACACAGTGACACACACACACACAGTGACACACACACAGTGACACACACAGTGACACACACAGTGACACACACACACACACAGTGACACACACACACACACAGTGACACACACACACACACAGTGACACACACACAGTGACACACACACAGTGACACACACACAGTGACACACACAGTGACACACACAGTGACACACACACACAGTGACACACACAGACACACACACACAGTGACACACACAGTGACACACACACACACAGTGACACACACACAGTGACACACACACAGTGACACACACAGTGACACACACACAGTGACACACACACACACAGTGACACACACAGTGACACACACAGTGACACACACACACACAGTGACACACACACACAGTGACACACACACACACAGTGACACACACAGTGACACACACACAGTGACACACACACAGTGACACACACACACACAGTGACACACACAGTGACACACACACAGTGACACACACACAGACACACACACAGTGACACACACACACACAGTGACACACACACAGTGACACACACACAGACAGTGACACACACAGTGACACACACACAGTGACACACACACAGACACACACACAGTGACACACACACACACACAGTGACACACACACAGTGACACACACACACACACAGTGACACACACACAGTGACACACACAGTGACACACACACAGTGACACACACACAGTGACACACACACACACAGTGACACACACAGTGACACACACACAGTGACACACACACAGACACACACACAGTGACACACACACACACAGTGACACACACACAGTGACACACACACACAGTGACACACACACAGTGACACACACACAGTGACACACACAGTGAGACACACACAGTGACACACACACAGTGACACACACACAGTGACACACACACACAGTGACACACACACAGTGACACACACACAGTGACACACACAGTGACACACACACACACAGTGACACACACACACAGTGACACACACAGTGACACACAGTGACACACACACACACAGTGACACACACAGTGACACACACAGTGACACACACACAGTGACACACACACAGTGACACACACACAGACGCACACACAGACACACACACAGTGACACACACACACACAGTGACACACACACAGTGACACACACACAGACGCACACACAGTGACACACACACACACAGTGACACACACACAGTGACACACACAGTGACACACACAGTGACACACACACACACAGTGACACACACACAGTGACACACACACAGTGACACACACAGTGACACACACAGTGACACACACACAGTGACACACACACAGTGACACACACACACAGTGACACACACACACAGTGACACACACACAGTGACACACACACAGTGACACACACACACAGTGACACACACACACAGTGACACACACACACAGTGACACACACACAGTGACACACACACACACAGTGACACACACACACACAGTGACACACACACACAGTGACACACACACACAGTGACACACACACACACAGTGACACACACACACAGTGACACACACACAGTGACACACACACACACAGTGACACACACACAGTGACACACACACACACAGTGACACACACACACAGTGACACACACACACAGTGACACACACACACACAGTGACACACACACACAGTGACACACACACACAGTGACACACACACACACAGTGACACACACACAGTGACACACACACAGTGACACACACACACACAGTGACACACACACAGTGACACACACACACACAGTGACACACACACACAGTGACACACACACAGTGACACACACACAGTGACACACACACACAGTGACACACACACAGTGACACACACACACAGTGACACACACACACACAGTGACACACACACACAGTGACACACACACACACAGTGACACACACACAGTGACACACACACACAGTGACACACACACACAGTGACACACACACAGTGACACACACAGTGATACACACAGTGACACACACACACACAGTGACACACACACAGTGACACACACACACAGTGACACACACACAGTGATACACACAGTGACACACACACACAGTGACGCACACACAGTGACGCACACACAGTGACACACACACACAGTGACACACACACACAGTGACACACACACAGTGACACACACACAGTGACACAGTGACACACACACAGTGACACACACACAGT